>NW_007736285.1:7846-19014 GCF_000696425.1 Galeopterus variegatus | reverse complement strand
AACACACACACACACACACACACACAAAACAAAAACAAAGGATATACAGTCTTTGGTTGAATATTTCTGAAGACCAGGAACTCAAACCTCCTTCAGGCATCTTAAAGATGGAGGAAAAGCACCATACCTTAAAGGATTTGGTGTTAGGCTGTCTTGGCCCTAAGTCCTGACTCTTCCAACTCTCTAGCAGGATACCTTTGGGTAAATTACTTAAATATATTTAAATTCAATTTTTTTTATTATAAAAAATAGACTTAATACACACGTCCTGAAGTTGTGTTAGCATTAACGAGTCTCTGGCACTTAGTGAGCAGTCAGACACCAGTATATTTGTAGTTGTCAGAGCCACCTCCACCTCCACCAAATGCTTGGCTCTATCTCAAATATAAGTCAAGCCCCCTAATAGCAATCCTGTTAAGGATTGGGTAGCCTTTCCCTTCGGTATCAGTCTGTTCCCAGCACCAGAGCTATAAATGGGATTCATTGTATTTGCCAAATGTTATTATTCTATAGGAGTTGATCGCATGTTATACTTTTTAATGGGAACTAGTAAGTCAGATAATGTTAGTTACTAAGTTCTGTAGCATCAGTGACACCCTGTTGAGGGCCATCCATTGATTTCCATGATGGAAAATGTGCATTGCTTACTGAGGGACACAATCCCTTTATGAAAATCAACCTCACTGTTTGGTTGACTTAATTGAGTTCCTGTAATTTCTTTGATGATTGAGTGTCCATTTTTCTGCCATATTCTTGGTTCAGTGCTGAAACCCCAAGGAAATCCATGTCACTTTGTGAGCCAAGTGAAAAACAGCAAAACAAGAGGTACTGTTTTTAAATGTCTAGGAGAAATAACAGGCCCCTGGCGTATACTGAATCTGTGTGTGTACACCTATGCTTACTGAAGAAACTTAATATCTGAAATTCCTTTGTAAAAGTCATGTTAATGACACCTTTTTTTCTCACAGTATTCTAAAGAGGATGCTTTAAAAAAGGGGGTGGGGGAGCTGATTAATGGTAGATGTCTGTTGTTTGCAAACTGTAGGGCTTTTGATGAATTTTACCCCTAAGCATTTCATTGAGTTAGGTGATCTTCCAAAAAGGCCTCAGTTGTCAGGCCCTCTTTAAAAGTTTAAGGTAAATTGAACTTCGATTTAGAGTAAAAAGTGAAGAACCAAGTTAGATAAATAGCTGTTCCCATTCCTCTTTTAAAATGCTGGTTGTTTTGAAAACATAGCAAACAGTAAAATAGGATTTCAGCAACCCTTGTAGTGTGAAAGCTGGGTCTTCAAATTTTCCTTTCGTTTTTTGAATATTGAGGGACAGAGAGAGGGGAGAGGAGGAGAATGAATTGCAACAATAAGTAACGTTATACTGTCTTGCATTAAACTTTTACCTGAGAACCTCTTGATAATTCAGTATCATGCCATTTTCTCATCTGTCTTCTCTTTTATGGTGTGTGGGGGGAAGTGGTGGGGAGCTAGGTATTTTGCTAACTGCATTTAAATATTTCATGTTCATCATAAACGGGAAAGAAAGACCATCTCAGTACCGAACTATAACCTTTGTTTGTTTTTTAAAGCACACGTATAGTATGAAATGTGTACACTTACAACAAGGAGATTGTGTAGGGTCATGCTTAAGAGCATAGACACGGAAGCCAGACGGACTGGGTTGGAATTCCATATTCTGCTACCCTTCATTAACATCTCGCTTAACTCTTTGTTTTCCTTGGTAATAATTACGTATATTCCAATATATGGCTGCACCCATCATTTACTATACCATCTCTACTTTGGGGAATAGATGTTTCCATTTTCTGGGTCCAAATTGTACTGCAGTGAATATCCTTGTACATGGAGTTACACCTGCATTTAGACCACATTCCGGAAGTGGTAGAGTGATGCATACGCCAACTACTCTGCACAGAATGCTGCTCTATTTCATTTTCTAAATGCAAGCCAGAGTTTCAGTCCCATCTCAGACACTTACTAGCTGGATGACTTTGGTGACATATCGAATCTCTCAGAGCCTCAGTTTTCTCATCTGTAAAATGGGGAAAATGATAGTACCTACTTCAATGGATGGTTGTAAGGATTAAATGAGAAAAGTGTATAAAGCACTTGGCCCAGTGCCTAGCCCATAATAAACACCAGACATGATGTAATTAAAGAAACAAATAGAAACAAAGTATTTATTGTTACTGATAATACATTTGCTTCCCCAGAGCCCTACTCAGGATTCTCCAGTGAATGAAGAAATGAACAGTGAGTGGTTCACTCTTTTCTTGGGGTCATTATAAAGTAAAATAATGACAGTGTCCCTCTGAGAGCTGTGCATTTTTGCTGCCTAGTTTCTCCTCCCCCTCACTCTTTGTACTTCACTTGGACAACTGCTGTGCAGTAATGAGATTCCTAAGAGAGGCCAGTTTTTGGAGAATGAATCGGTGCCCTGGGGGTTACCTCTGCTGCATGTATCTCTCCCATCATCAGCGGTCTCCAGCCACCCTTGAGACTTTGAACTTCTGAGAAGGAAGAAATGGATGCTCAAGGAGCTGGGAATGGACCCCCCCTCCCAGCATATACTTGTGATTCTTGCTGGAGAGGGAAAAAGGAAGCACTCGAGCTGTGATTGTTCATGGACTGCCTTTCTGAAAGGCCCTGGTTGTTTGAAGCGGCTTTCACCTGATGAGATGCAATCATTCTGGGCTATTGCGAGCACTGGATAAGTGATAGTGAGTTACTGTAGGGAAAAAAAGGGGCAGTTCACACCTCCACCCTGTTGATCTGGAAACTTCTGGGCTTGTATCCCAGTCTGCTCTATTGAGGTGTGGGTCCTGGAAGGGTAAGCAGTCTTCATTTTGTGTCCATTTAGGCCCATTTAAGAATGAGATGGAAAACGCAGGTCTGTCATGTCAAGACCATTTTTCATCTTTTGTAGTGCTGGCCCACACCTGATTTGTTCCACAAGCAGTGGGAACAGCAGTCCTTAAAGGGAGATGAAACGGACCACATTCTCTACCCAGTGGTACTGAGAGGCAGAAACAATCAGTTTTACCTGCAGCCGTTATGGATGCCTCTTTTCCATGATTATCACAAAATTGTGCATTCCAGGCTCATTCTCGGCTGGTTAATGAGGAACCCGCTGGGTAACGGAATAAAGACTTCTTTTGCGGCATTGTGCATTCGGTTTGTGGCTTATTTGAAACAAAATGGCTTGCTCCTCTTAACCTCCCTGCTTTTGCCACTAGAAAAGAGACAGACATAAAAGCGTTCTGAGAGGTTAGAAATGAAACCTCATGTAATTACTATAGGAAATGGCTTAACAATGTTGGAATTTGGTATTTTGCTAGTTCTGAAGAGTCCTTACCTAACAAGACTAGTACTAGGTCTATTGTAACTGTAATTTATTCTTCATAAAAATGTCTAACAGTGTTCTTAATTCGACTCCTCTTGCCTTCTCTTGCTGTATGGTGCAGGAGCCTTCCACTTCAACCTCCTGTCCAGTAAGTATTCCTTTGTAACTTAGTTTGAGATCAGATGGTGAAGTTTTGTGGCGGTGAAGCTGTGATGTCTAAAAGCTGTTTTCCCCAAAACATACCATCTTTTACCTTCTACATCCCAGGGATGCTCTAGAAATTGGACGTGCCTGGTGAGAGAGTCAAGATGAGCTGAGGGTTTCAGATCACGTAGTCTGTTTAGCTGCACCTGTCATGTGGAAAAGCACATTCTTTCATTCTCAAATATCTGCATGTTTCAGTGATTGGGATCCTTTATTCTGTCTTGAGGTCATCTCTCTATATACACTAAATATGTCTAAAATGGCAAACAAGCTCACTGTACTCAGAGACTATTTCCTACCTACCTATCTCCACTCCTTGTTTCAATAAAGTGTTTCTAAGAAGCTTGTCTGACAGTCCATCTCAAGCATGAGGTTTCCTTCCCTAGTTTTGAGGTGGGTCTCATATGCTGAGATTTTATATGTTTATAAGAAATTTCTCAGCCTTGCTCTCTTTCATTTTCCCTCTATTATAGGCAGTGTTGTGATAGCTAGGGATAGAGGCTTTGCGACTCGACAGCCTGGGCTCTCACTACGGCTCTGCTTCTTCCTAGCTGTTTGATCTTGTGCAGATTTCTTAACTTTGCTGGTCTCCAGTTTCTTCCTTTGTAAAAGAGGATAATAGAACAGTGTCTGGAACATAGTAAACCTTATTAATCAGCAGACATTTATTGTGAACCTACTGTGAGCTAGACATAGAGCTGGGCATTATGGAAGAAGAGAAGGAGGAGGTTGATGACAACAGCAGTAATAATAATAGCGATGGCTAACATTCTCCATGCACAGTATGCCAGGCCCTGGGTTAAGAGATGAGCAACTCATCTGCATTTTCCCCGCAGGTAAGCGGGAGAGCACAGGTGAAGTGATGGCTGTGAATGTTTGTTGTTAGATGAACACAATGTCTAACAGAATGAATGAGTTAGTTTACCCTGCACATTAGTTATAATCACACAAAACCTTTCTCATTGATCACAGGAATATTCCTCCCAGAGACTTTCCTCTGCTCCCCTACCCCATTTTCTGTTCATTTGAAATCTATCAAATGATGAATATTGCTATAATATGGTAACTTTTAACCAATCATTTTAAAGCATTGAATGAGTTAGTTTACCCTGCACATTAGTTATAATCACACAAAACCTTTCTCATTGATCACGGGAATATTCCTCCCAGAGACTTTCCTCTGCTCCCCTACCCCATTTTCTGTTCATTTGAAATCTATCAAGTGATGAATATTGCTATAATATGGTAACTTTTAACCAATCATTTTAAAGCATAAAGCAAAATTCACAATTCCTTCTCATGATTGACAGAGAAATTTGATCACCACCACAAAGAATACATCAAGCAAATATGGCAGGATGTGATATAAAAACATCACACTCAAAATTAATTTCCACCCTCACTCAAGTGACAGCTGCAAGGTAGAAAAAATGAGTTAATTAGTTAAAAAAAGAAAAAAACTAACTATTTAAAACATTTATCAAAGACTTCCAGGGCACAGGAAAACTCCACCTAATTTTATGCTCACTCAATTGTCTTGGTCCTCAGATTTTTACATAACAATGTCACTTTTCATTTTGTACTTTTTACTGTTGTCGAGCCTGCCTTTTAAACAGTGCCACTTTGAAAGGCAATGTCTTAAGGAGAATGGTTTTGTGTAAACCGGGTTTTCCCCTTAAAGGCAGTGTTAGTTCTAGGCAGCTGAAAAAAGTAAAACTTCAGAGAAGCCCCACTGGGTTTCAAATACTACATTCTCACTATTTCAAACCAAATATACCAAGTTATAGATAAACCTATGGCAACTTCTTAGCCAACCAATTTGGACAGCATCATGGAAGGTATACTTCGGAAAGTAAAGTAGGAGGCTAAACCTATTTAGGGTGCATATTAGCTAGCTGCTGTTTTCCACATTAAAAACAGAATATCTTCCATGTAGAGAGAGGTAGGGAAGGGACCAGTCAATTAAACAACTCTTACATCCCAGTGTATTTATATTATTTCAATTAATGCTTACAACAATTCACCCAAGGAGGTACTTACCTCCTTTAGACAAAGAGACAGAGCTTAGAAAGGTTAAGTGACTTAAGCAGTTCCTGGTATTATCTGACCACATCCAGCCCATACTCCCTGCTCTTTACCTGTGGTCTCAGATATTGGCATATTCGCTCAAGCATGTGGGAATTTATTTGAAATAAAAATCACCATTTTGTATAGAGTGGTGCAGGAGGCAGGGAAAGAATGGAGGCGGTAATTAGAATTCACGTCTCCCAGACAGTCTGTGATGGGTAGGAATTTACATACAGGCATATAAAATGAATAAGTCTTCTAAGAAAATGTAAATGAGACCCAAGGATTCAACTACATATATATTTATGGCCTCCAGAAAGGTTAGCATAATGCTTAATATTTTCTCATGTGAATAATGAAATTAACTTATTCACAATCAAGTAAGTTTAAAAAAATTAAGGCAACAGCTATTCTGCCAAGTTACCATAATTATTGAAATGAAACCTCATTAACCCCATGCCAACTTATTTCACATATTACCAATTAGAGAAAACTGTTACCCTCAAGACAGCGTTATGCATTATTATAATGTAATACAAACGTTGAATAATCTGACCCTAGATAACTCAAAATCTGTCATTTCTGATCTCTAACATTTCAAATTCAAATAGTTTTACCATTCTCACTTCTCCACTGCTGAATAAGCTTTCCCTGTGAGTCTTTAACTATCCCCAAAACACATGCATAAAGGTCACAGTTCTTGTTGGGACAATGCTTCTTTAAATGCAACACTGTCCTAGGACTGAAGGACAGGAGCACAGCTTTATACATGTTCCACGTTCATTCCAGCCTCCGGCTCCTGGTGCCTGCAGAGGACTCTTGTGAAACAAGCCTTTCACAAGCATCTCTGCACATCCTGAGATATGCCCTTTGCCAACTGTCCACACTTTAAAGTGAATTAAGGTGGCACAGTCTCTTCCTGTAAACTACCTTTGTGAAACATTATGGTCATACTCCCAGGTGACACATTCTGAGGTCATCCATAGATAGGCTTATCTTCAATACTGAGTGCTGGGAAAATAAGCCAAAATGAAAGCTATAGTAGACAGTGTCTACACTGCAGTCTTAACTAAAACAAACCCATACCCATATATGCAAACATACCATCAGACAAGGAAGATACTTAATTCTCATGTATCACAACTTTGGGTTGTTACCTTTTTAAATGCAGAATTGTTAAGATCATTTAAGAGCTTTTCTCAAATTATGTGGCTTTCCATTTGCTACTTTTTAACAGTAGCTTGGAGGAAAAAAACATACTTGATTGTCTGCATTGACTGTTAGTTTTCACTGAGTTTGAGGGCACAACGAGCCTTGACTTATAACCATTATAGAGGACCAAAGCTGGGGGCAAGGGAGAGGGCTTCCATAGAAAAGAGGTTTTCTGAACTTTGAAAACAACAAACTCTACTGTAAATTAAATTTCTATGAATAAAACCATACTCTCCTAGTGACTTGAACCATCTTCTCATAAGTGTTTCCCATTACATAAGAGCAACTAACTGCTTCAACCTAAGTTTCTCTGCCACCTAATCCAAAAGGGGGGGGGCCCTAAAATGATTTATTTTAGAAATTAAAGAGGGAAAAATAAGAATCAAATACTCATTTGTGTTTTCTCTGGTTTATAAGTTGAGACTTTCATATTTTGATATAGAAAGCAAGACACACTTGAATTTTAACTAAATGAATCATAATTTCCCTTGAAAATAAAGATTCATATTCTGCTCTATGTGGATACTTCAGAGCATTTCTTCTCTTTCCTCTCTTTCCAGAAACTTCTCTGAGGAAGAACGGGCTTGAGAGGCCCATTTCTCTGATGACTTATCACCTTACACACACACAGCTCTAAGGCACCTGAGATCCTAGAGCCTAATTGAGTGGGTTCTAACCAAAAACAAACAAAAAAAAGATACTTGTTAACTTCAAGAGTTTATTGTCTCTTGAGGAGATAATAGTCCTACTTGAGTCTTTTCAGAGGCACAGAAAAGACCACCTAAAATGGACTGTTAAATGAATCATCTTCCCATGGGAAAAAAAAACAAAGTGGAGCACCTGGGGGAGAAATAAAGCTGATAAACAAAACTAGGGGAAAAGAGAGGAAGATTACTCATCCTTTTCAAAGGTGCCCATGCTATTGATTTTATCACATTCAAAACTATCCAAATATCAGACATCCAGTCTGTCTCACTGTTTTTTTTCTTTTAATCACTTGGAGCTCTTTTCCAACAATGGCACCCCTGAAATACGTGGAAAAGATGTCGCCATTTGTCCTTTGGGGACAGGCTTTACAAACTGTCTACAGGCCCATTATCACATTTTATGGATGCTGCAGTACTTTTATTTTTAAGTGAATTAGTTGCCAATATATTCCCAGAGGAGTGACCTCATCTGGGGTTGATATCACACCCCAGGGGACACTGGCAATGTCCATCCCATGCCTCCAGCCATGTGATAAGTTCCCATCCCTGTGAGGTTGAGGTTGGGGGTGGTTCTCTACTTCTGGGCCCCTCTGCTTTTCCTGGGATTTCAGTTTTTTTCATTTCTCCTGGATGTAACTCTGTGGAAGGTGATTTTGTGTGGTGATTAAAAGAATGGGCTTTGGGGGAACTGGCCAGTTAGCTCAGATGGTTAGAGCGTGGTGTTGTAACACCAAGGTCAAGGGTTTGGATCTCTGTACCAGCTAGCTGCCAAGGAAAAAAAAAATGATCCTTGGAATCAACCTGCCTGGGCTTCAGTCTAGACTCTGCCACTTGCCAGCTGTATAACTTGGTACAGATTACTTTTTTTAATTACAAGGGTACTTCAAATAAAAAAAGGGTACCCAGTTCGTAGGGTTTTTGGTGAAGATTCAGTGAGATAATACATGTGAGAGTGCTTCATAGTGTCTTTTCTTGGCTTTTCTCATTGGGTTGGTGATGGTATTTTATGTGATACCACAAATTCTGATGATCCTGGACAGATTAGGCCTCACAGTGTCAACTGTGTGTGTGTGTGTGTGTGTGGGGGGGGGTCCAGGATATATGGACCTTTCGCTATGGACCTTTCGTGATTTTCTTGTATCTGTTTCTGCTGTTGTGCTATGCTATGACATAAGCTCACTCTTTCTCTCCGTCTTTCTCTTTTACACACTGTTAAAGAAAAAATTATTCTGGCACTTGTTAAAACGGTAAGGAAGACTTTATTCAGGGACTGTTGCAACAGGGGTATTACAGTAGGGGAGAGAGATCAAGCTCAGCTCTGAATACAGCAAGGCCAAGTGGGGATTTATAGTCAGTGAACAAGGTTGGGGTCCATGGATGGAGAATTAATGAGAAAACATCGAAATTAGGGGGATTCTAGCTAAACTGACCTAACAGTATTCTTGCTAAAGGCAGGCCAAGTGATTAGATATTAAGAGTTGGGGGATGACTTAGTAGGATTCTTTGCTAAAACTGGGCCAAAGACAGGACAGAGGTCAAGGTCAAGGCCTAATTGAAAAAGATGGCTCATGGGAGCCTGACTAACATTTGGTCAAGATGTGAGTCTTTCTCAGCATACAAGCACATGTCAGGACCCTGTCCTAAACCAGAAACAGATGCCTGCATGACACCATACCCTTAATTGCTTGCTTCTGTATGTTTAGGAATCATACCTCTGAGATTACAGTTGTAAATTTGCAAGATTATTTTGAAAATTTTATGGAGAGCAACCCCTTTGGATTAATTATGTTATTGATGTTGATATTAAATTACATTTATTTGTTTGGTTACAATTTATAAGGCACATTCTCATACATTATTTCATTTATTCCTTACAACAAACCTAAGCAGGCATTTCCCCATCTTATAGAAGAAAATCAAAGCTTAGAGAGGTTCAGACTTGCCTAATGTCATATAAAAATAAATGACAGGACCTGAGTTTTGAATCCAGGTCATACCTGTAGGTATCTTTACAGGTAAATAGTTTTTTCAAGTTCTTCCACGAGGAATTCTGTGTTTGTAAAAGAACAGAAGAAAGAGGTAAATTTAAGAAAAAAATTGGTTAGAGACCGAGTCTTTTGACTCTGAACATTATACACCTTTTTCTAAACTATAAGATTGTTACATGAACTTAAGTGTAGAATTTTTATGTGTTTCAGTTAGGGAGAGAAAAATATACAATATTCACATGCACATATAAACGCAGTACACACACATCCATATACACATACTGTCCACATCTGACTCAGTGATGCTTGCAAAGGCCATTTTTCAGTGACATTTGGAAAAACTGCCTTTGTCATCTCTCTTTCTTTTCTAAGGCTACTGTTAAATGACAGGATCATCTTCTTGTCCTCTCTGTAAGAAGTACTGCTAACATTCAGGAAGTGTTTTTTAGAAAGCAGCTTATCAGAACCATGTAAGGACAGTGCCCTTTTCTCTGCAGGTCAGTGCGACATCATAATCTTAGATTGAAAAGAGACATCAAAGTAGACAAAGGGAGACACTGTTTGCTCTTTGAAGCTGACCCCGCCACACAATGGGAACGCTGCAGCCTGGCTCTGAGGCCACACGCATTTCTTTCTCTGTTAATGCTCCACTGCCCAGCAGGGGGCAGGACAGTTTCTTTCTTCATGTGAAGCCACCAGGTGAAGAATCCTTACATTTACTTCAGAGCCTCTGCGGTAGAGTAAGAGCAAATTCAAGGGTAGAAATGTAATTGATATTCTTCTGTTTGAATGCAGGACTAGTCATACCATTTTAATCAGATGATTTTTCCCAAGTAATCATAGCTTGTATCCATCAGGCACTTTGTGCCGGGCACTGTACACATGGTAAACATATTAGCTGAGTCAGTCCTCATACAAGGATGAAACTATTTTTAATTCCCATTTTAAAGATGAGGAAACTGAGGCTCAGAGGTTAAATAACTTGCCTGTTGAATCTTTTGTTAAGGAATGGTCAGGAATTTTTACAAGCATCTTTAGTAAGTTATTTCAGGGTCTAATGAAACTTTCAGCTGTGATTTTTTTTTAGCTACAAAAATTCCAAATAATTCTATATTTCTTGTGTTAATTGAGAACAACTGAATATATAAGAGTGCTTTCGGGCCGGCCCGGTGGCACACTGGAGAGTGCGCCGCTTGGGAGCGCGGCGGCGCTCCCGCTGAGGGTTCGGATCCCATGTGGAGACTGGTTCCCGCTCGCTGGCTGAGTGCGGTGCGGGCGCAGCACCGAGGGTTGCGATCCCGTTGCCGGTTCCTGGTACGGGCGCGACACCAAGGGTTGCGATCCCGTTACCGGTCAGTAAAAAAGACAAAAAGGGAAAAAAAAAAAAGAGTGCTTTCTTCAAGGTCCACTTGCTTTCCCTCGGTGGTTTTCAAATTTGTGTGTGTAAAATACCTTGGGGGGAGCTTATGAAAAATGCACATTCCTAAAACCCAAGATACTAATGTTTTAGATCTCGGATTGGACCCTATAGTATGCATTTTACCTCAAGTGAGGGAAATGCAGCTGTCTGTCGACCACATTTGGAGAAATTCTGATCCACACAGCTAATTTTGAACTAATTCTGATTCTCATA
>NW_007736285.1:7075-7637 GCF_000696425.1 Galeopterus variegatus | reverse complement strand
AAATGTATCAAAGACCTAAAGATAATAGCCAAAACTATAAAACTTAGAAAGAAACATAGGAAAAAAACGTTCATGACATTGGATTTGACACTGATTTCTGGGATATGACACCAAAAGTACAAGTAGAGAAACAAATAGCGACAAAACAATAAAGAGATAAATTGGACTTCATTAAAATTAAACTCTTCTGTGCATCATAAAACACTATCAAGAGGGTGAAATGGCAATCCAAAGAATGGAAGAAAATACTTGCAAATATTATCTGATAAAGGATTAATATCTAGAGTATATAAAGAATTCTTACAACTCGACAATAACCCAATTAAAAAATGGGCAAAAGACTTCAATAGATGTAGCTCCAAAGAAGATATACAACTGACCAATGAGTGTATAAAAATAAGCTCAACATCATTGATCATTAAGGAATTTCAAATTGAAAACACAATAATACTGGTTACTACTTTGGTACCACTTTGCACCCTTTAGGATGGCTATTTTTTAAAAAAATTGGAAAATAAGTGTTTGTGAGAATGTGGAGAGATTGTAATCCTTCTGTACTGCT
>NW_007736285.1:2761-4202 GCF_000696425.1 Galeopterus variegatus | reverse complement strand
AAGTGCAGCTATGTCAACAGTGAAATTGCAGACCTTTGGAAAGTACTGTTAACGAGACTTGTACTTATGAAAGTGTGTAGGATGCAGGAATAAAAAAACTCAAAAGAAAAAAACAACCAGTCTTCAGTTTCCACTGAGAAGCAAAAAACAACATCAAATAAACACTGAGTTCAATAATATAAAAAGAACAATAACTGACAAGAAGTTTGAAAGAATTAAGATTAAAGCAGAAATCAATCAATTATAAAGCTAAAAAGGAAACTTGAGAGGAAACTGCAAGAGCTAGATATGTAAAAAACCAATAAAATAGATCAGATTTTCACTAGTTTTAATTTAGAAAAAAAAGAGACAATTTGGAATGAGAACAAATTTATAACCACATTTGGAAGACATTTTTAAATTGTGAAAAAATGCTTTGTAAAGTTCATGTTCATTTAAAAATCTAGGTTAAATAACTATTTAGAGAAATAATTAACAAAATTGATGCAAGATCAGCATTCACACAAAGTAAGTTGAAAAGAATGCAAAAGATCTATGTCCTACAAGGAAGCAGGAGAAAAATATTATGTTGATGAATCTATAAAACTACTTAATATGTTCAGAGAACATACAAAGATGGTGTTATGGATGTAATTTGTCTTCTTCCCGCCCCCAATTCATATGTTGAATCCCTGATCCTCACTGTGACTGTATTTGGTGATGGGGCCTTTGGGAGGTAATTAGATTAAATGAGGTCATAATGATAGGATTGATGGCCTTATTTTAAGAGGGACCAGAAAGCTCTTTCTCTTTCTCTCTGCTGTATGAGAATAGAGTGAAGAGGCAGCCACCTAAAGCCAGGTAGAGAGCCCTTACCAGAAACTGAATCAGCCCACACCTTGCTCTCGAACTTCCCAGCTTCCAGAATTGTGAGAAATAAATTTGCTTTTTAAGCTACCCATTCTGTGGTATTTTGATATGTCAACCTGAGCTGACTAATACAGATGAAAACCTTCCCAATTTATTTTTACCAAAGTAACACAATATTAATTCCAGGACCTAATAGATAATAGTATCAAAAACTTATAGACTAATCTTCTCATAGTTTAAAAATTCAAAAGAAGATATTACCAAATGAATTCAGTAAAGAATTCAACATGACATTGTAATGTTTGTTAAAGTCATATGAGAATGGTTGAACATGGTAATTTTATTAATCTAATAAGTATACCAATAGGATAAAAAATAGGGTTAGAAAGTTTTTCTATAAAAGCCTGTAAATATGTTAGGCTTTCCAGGAAAAACAGTCTCTGTTGTAAGCACTCAACTCTGCTGTTGTAGCACAAAATCAGCTTTAGATAGTATGGAAATGAATAGATGTGGCTGTGTTCCAATATAACTTTATAAAAACAAGAGTGAGTTTTGCCAACCTCTGGGACAAGAAAGAAAAAAAAAAAAAAAA
>NW_007736285.1:0-1664 GCF_000696425.1 Galeopterus variegatus | reverse complement strand
TTGTGAGCCACTGTTAGGGATGGATCTTTCAGATGAGATACATAAAGAAACAAGTATTGAATTTCACTGAAGAATGTTAAGAAGTGATGAATCAAGGAAAATCTATCTGGTTTCCTTGGATGCAAGCACTGGGCATTATAAGAATACTCAGTCTCCATTAAAATCAGAAAAGCATGAATTCGGAAGATCATTTATTCATTCAACAAATAATTAGTCCAGTCACTTGTCTAGGTGCTTGGATTCATTAAAAATAAAATAGCAAAGGTTCTTGTTCTTGTGGAGGTTACATTCTTGTCAGGCAAGGTAGGCCATAAACAATAAGCCTGAAACCATATCTCAGAAGGTGATGAAAAAAGAAAGAAAAGGGGAATCAATAGTTTAGGAGCAGTCAAGGGGAGCATTGGGTTGCAATTTTGAATAGTGGGGTTAGATGTTCCCTTATTGAAAAGTGACATTTGAGCAAAAGCTTGGAGGAAGGGAGTGAGGGAGCCATGTAGATATCTGGGGAAGGAACACCCAGGCTCTAAGGCATGAATAAGAATTAGATAAAGAACACAGGAAGGAGCAAGGGGCTACCCTGGCTGGAGTGGAATAAACATATGAGAGGGAGAAAAGTAAGAAATGATGCTCCAGAGGTAACGGGAAGAGATCATGTAGATCCCATAATCATCTTGTGAATCTGCAGTAAAATGCTAATCATTCATTACCGCAATGTTAGTATTACTGGAATTAGTTTCTTCAAATATATGATAATTAAACCTGCTATGTAGCAAGTAAGTAAAAGAGCCTTATTAAAACAGAAGGAATAACTTAGAAGAAGAGCCACATCTTAGATAATTTAGTATAAGATAGATTTGGTATTTCAAATTTAGAATAACCTTCTTTGGGGGAAAAAAAAATCTAATTTAAACATACCATAGTCAGGAGATTTGAAGTGTGAGATGGACTTGACTTGCCATTACATTACTAGCTTTGAAAACAGAGGAAGCAGGTCCTAGCCAAGGCAGTGAATGAGCTATAGAAGCTAAGAATGGCTCCCAGCCGAGAGTCAGCAAGGAAAGTGGTACCTCAGCATTACAATGGCAATAAACCGAATTCTGTCCCAACCCAAATGAACAAAGAAATAGATTCTCCTCTAGAGCTTCCAGAAAGGAATCAGCCCTCCCAACACCTTGATTTTAGGCAGAAAATACCCATGTCAATTTCTCACCTACAGAACTGTATGATTAATACATTTGTGTTGAAGCTTTTCAGTTTGATTTAGTCCAGCTTATATATTTTTACTTTTGGTGTCATATACAAAAAAATCATTGTCAGCACCAATATCAAGGACCGTATTTCTCATTTTCTTGTTTGAGTTATATGGTTTTAGACCTTATGCTTAAGTCTTTAATTCATTTGAAGTTAGTTTTTGTATGTGGTGTAAGATGAGGGTCCAATTTCATTCTTTGCTTTTGGGTATCCAGTTTTCCCCACATCATTTATTGGAAGAGGCTGTCCTTTCTCCATTGAGTATACTTGGTAACCCTGTCAAAGATAAGTTGACCATTTATTTGTGGGTTTATTTCTGGGCTCTCTATTCTGTCCCATTGGTCTCTGTGTCTGTTTTTTTTTTTTTTCCTTTTTGTCTTTTTTTCGTGTCCGGCAACGGATCGCAACCCTCA
>NW_007736284.1:66052-66469 GCF_000696425.1 Galeopterus variegatus | reverse complement strand
TATACTAAGTTTCCATTTATATTGTCAGAGCTAGGGCTCAGACCTTTCAAACCCATTGTACTGGCTGGGTCCCCAGACCACTCACACGCAGGTCCATGGTAGGTAATTGGGAAAGATCCCGGGAGCTGTTGGCAGATGACATGAGCTCAGTCCGCAGCAACAGCCCAGCAGGTTACAGGTCTGGCGGTGGCGGCGGCCCTCGGAGGGTCTTGGGGGCCCTGGGAGCAACAGCTTCCAGCAGCAGTAGCAGACCCCCCACCCCCAGGGCATCCGGGGGCGGGAGGCACCGTGGATCAGAGCCACTTATCCTTTATACTTAAGCCCATTACCCAGGACACCTGGGTGCACATAAGCAATTACATTAGACAATAACCAAGGAACACCTGGGTACACGTGCATATTTACATCAAGTGCTCA
>NW_007736284.1:63812-64363 GCF_000696425.1 Galeopterus variegatus | reverse complement strand
GTGGGGGGTGGGTTATAAATTTTTTTTAGATAACTTTTGCTTTTTTAAAAAAAATTATTTCTCAATAAAATATTACCAAGGTAGGTTTACATTGAGCTTCCTTTGCTTGGTCTGGATCAATTGAATATGAGGATAAAAATATTTTTTCAATTTGTAATAGGTAAAAATGTTTCATTAGTTAAAGGCAAAGCCTTCGGTCTGGGTCTTTGTGACAATTAAGAAAATAAAAATGTTTTTCCATTTTGTAATATGTAAAAATGCCTCATTACTTAAAGGCAAAGCTTTGCTTTAAAAACATAATAATACATTTTTACAAAATTTCCTTGATTTTCTAGTATAAAATTTTTCCAGATTTGGTTCTTTTATTAAAAATAATTAAGGCAAGTTTATAGACAGAAAAAAATGTTTTATTACTTCCAGCGTAGTACTTAAAAATGCAGCTGAAGCTCATAAGCTTAGAATGCAGTTTTCTTTGTACGGCTATCATCATTTTTTTACTTCATGCAAAATTCACTTATTTATCACTAGCGGCCTCTAGTGTGTATTCAATT
>NW_007736284.1:59763-63499 GCF_000696425.1 Galeopterus variegatus | reverse complement strand
TAGACAGAAAAAAATGTTTTATTACTTCCAGCGTAGTACTTAAAAATGCAGCTGAAGCTCAGAAGCTTAGAATGCAGTTTTCTTTGTACGGCTATCATCATTTTTTTTACTTCATGCAAAATTCACTTATTTATCACTAGCGGCCTCTAGTGTGTATTCAATTTTTTCCTTCTTGGCTGTACCTTAGTTGGTTATTAGTAACTAGAGAGCAGTTCCATGTGTTAAGGAACGAGAAAAACAACTACAGTTTCTGTCATCTTAGCATTTTATCAGTCAGCGAGAAGAACATTTTTGCAAAATAGTATGGTCTTATAATTCCTATAAGCAGTAATGGGGCTTTCGTAGTGAATTTCCTCCATGTGGCAGTTGATCTCCAAAGCTTGCTTCGATATGGTATGAGAAAGATTTTGTGGTCATGCATTATGCTGATACTTTAATAGGATGAGATCAAGTTAGGGTACAGGTGGCAAAGATGACCAAAACAACAGATTCTAGCCAAATCAAATGGCAAATATCTGAACTAAACTGTCCTTATTCAATTTTAAATGAAACTGCATTCAGGTAATTTTTAATGCAATCATACTTTAACCAAATCTGTAATTTTTTAGTATTTACATTTTTTTTTTTAACCTTACATATTCCTTTTTTTTTTTTTCCTTTTTTTTAAGGCATATCTTCTTCTATCCCCTCTGGTCCCTCCAGCCCCCACACTTAATAAGTTCCTTGCAGTGAATTTGAGGAACTCAGGAAGACACAAAGAAAAAAATAAAAATAAAAATAACCTGAAATCCCACTCGTATAAATAACCTCTGTTAATATTTTTACACATGCAAAATTTTTCAGTTATATTTTTATGTAATATGTTTATTGCTGAGTGTATATATGTGTGCATATGTGTAAAATGGGGATTTTTATGTATGTATTGTTTTATATCATGACTGTTTTCCTGGCATATTATGAACACATAACCATGTGATTTATATATACATTTTATTTATTACATTCTTGTCTGTCACCCATTTCCATATATCAGAAATGTATGCAGTTCGTAATTTTTTTATAAGTAGGACTTCGATAAAAAAAACTTTGTATGGGTTTCTTATACTTAGGGTAGTTTCATAGGAATTAAAACATGGCTCAAAAGTTATAAGTTTAAAAAAAAACTTGATTTGAATCCAGGTCAACAACTTGCTTTCCAGAATATTTGTGCTCATATTCACTTTCATCAACAGTGTAAGATAATCTACATATCTCCCTACTCTTGCCAGCTTTATTAGCTTAATTTTTATTGTTGCGTTATGTAGGAAATTACTTTCCATTGTTATTTTAGCATATTTTAGATTATGTAATCATTCTATATGATAGGCATTATCATAGGCACTTGAAGATACAGCAGTGAACAAAGTGCCTGATTCCATTGACCTTTCATGAAGATGAGTAAGATAAGTAATTAAAATATGAATATATTAGTGTGAAAAGTAGGGAAATAAAGCAAGAGAAGGGGTAGCATGTTTTGCAGTAGGTCAGTAGCAATTAAATAGTGAGGGAAAGCTTCACTGAGAAAATGACATTTGATTTAATACATGTAGGATGAAGAAGTAAGCCATTTGGCTATTCAAAAGAAGACATTTCCAGGCAGAAGGTATGCTTGTGCAGAAGCTCTGGAGCATGATAATAGTATCAGCTAGCTTTAGCCGCATAACAAACCACCCCAAAACTTAGTGGCTTTAAACAATGATTTCTTTATTTTCTCACAACTCTAAGGACCAGCTAGGCAGATCTTTAGGAATCACTCATGTGTCAGTCATGTGGGGCGATAAAGGAAAATTGTTCCTCTACTCACAGTACTTCTGACACCAAATGTGTGGGTTAGCTAAATGAAGTGATTCTCCATTTCTCCTGTGGACCCCAACTGGATATCCTATAATTTAATTTAATCTGACACCAACTACTTGGAGTGAGCGCAGCCTCCACAGGTTGAGGGCTTAATCCCACAAGACTGCCCCCACTTTAGATGCTGGTTTCAACTAGCAGGTCCCCAGTTTACTCATGCTTCTGTCCGACTTAGCTGAACGTTGGTTCTGCCAACCCCTCCTTATGTTTGATAGTTTGCTATAACGGCTAACAGAACTCAGGGAAGTATTCTACCTGTGTTTAGTTTATTACAAAGGATATTCTACAGCCAGATGAGAAGGTACATAGGGCGAGGTCTGGAAGGGTCCCAAGCACAGGAGATTCTGTCACCCATGGATTTAGATGTGTTTACCACCTTGGAAGCTCTTTGAACCCCATTGTTAGGGATTTTTGTGGAGGTTCCATTATGTAGGAATGATTGATTAAATAATTGGCAATTGACGACTAACTGGATCTCCAGCCCTACTTCCCTCCCAGGGGGTTGGAGATGGGGCTGAAAGTTCCAGCCCTTGACTTATTATATCACAGTGTCACAGATTGGTAAGCAGTTTTGCTGATGATGTCAGCATGTAGACAGGATTGTCTCATGTTTGAAGGTTGGCTGCCTATAAGCTGGGCACCTGATTCTTTTCTCTCACACTCCATCCATCAGGCTTGCCCAGGATTGTTCTCTCCAAAAGAGCAAAGGGAAGGCTGCAGCTGTCTTTTAGGACTGCTTCACACATCCATACAAAAGAAAAAGCAGCAAGATAAAAACAGAAATCAGCAAGGATAGAAAATATTTACGTTAGCAAGACAGTGTATGCTGTAGCATGGAAGATGGTAAGAGTCAGATTGAGAATACACTGACATTTTGAAAGAAGTGCCTATAGAACTTGCTGACAAATCAGTTATGAGGTGCAAGAAAGAAGAGTCAAGGATAACTCCAAGGAGTTTGGACTGAAACAACTAGAAAAAAAACGAGATTAGGAAGACTGTAAGAGGAGCAGTTTTGGTGGGGAAAAGAGTAAAGATTCAGTGATATATGTGTAGAGTTTGAGTTACTTATACATCTAATGTTGAGCAGGTTGTTGGATACATGAGTGAGTTGATGGGGAGTATAAACTTCAGAGTCATAAGTGTAGAGAGGGCATAGGACATGAAACTTGGTGTAGTGGATAGAACTATGTCCCCCCCCCCAACTTGTTGAAGCTTGAATTGTGTTCCCCAAGTTTTATGTATTAGAAACTTAAGAGAGGGCATAGGACATGAAACTTGGTGTAGTGGATAGAACTATGCCCCCCCCCCAACTTGTTGAAGCTTGAATTGTGTTCCCCAAGTTTTATGTATTAGAAACTTAGCCCCCTACTGTGACTGTTAAGAGGATGGGAAATCCTATTATGATCATTGTAAGGTGTGGCCTTGAAGAGGGGATTAGATTGTAGGACCCTGCAGTAGTGAATGGATTAAAAATGGTGGTCAAGGGTGTGGTTCTGAGGGCTTTAAAAGGAGAGGAGAGTCTGTCTGTCTCTCGCTTTGCTCTCTCTGCTTCCACCATCTTGCAATGTGAGACCCCTGGGTCACTGTTGCCACCACCAGATTGACTTTGGACTTCCCAGTCTCAGAATCTGTAAGCAATAAATTTTGTTTTTCCTTATAGTTACCCAGTTCCATGTATTTTGTTACAAGCAACACAAACGGATTAATACACTTGGCAAATTAGTAAGGGCAGACAGAAAAGATAAGAAATTCAGATATCGGGCCGGCCCGGTGGCGCACTGTTACAGTGCGCCGCTTGGGAGCACGGTGGCGCTCCCACCGAGGGTTCGGATCCCACATACAG
>NW_007736284.1:57481-59016 GCF_000696425.1 Galeopterus variegatus | reverse complement strand
GCCCGTTGCCGGACACGAAAAAAGACAAAAAGGAAAAAAAAAAAAAGAAATTCAGATATTGAGCTGTGGGATACTCCAGTGTTAAAAAATCAGAAGAAAACTGGAAGACTTAGCAAGGAAGCAGAACAGGAGTAACCCATGAGTTAGAGGGGAAACCAGGAAACTATGGTTATGGTTCTTAAATCAAGTAAAAGAAGGAAAATCAAGGAATAGAAAGTGATCAATTGTGTTATATGCTTCTGATGGATAACATGGGAGAATTGACAATTAGATTTAGGAATATGGAAATCTTTGGAGATTGAAAATGTAAAATATATGTATATACAATTATAGATTATGTATTATATTAACATTTAAATTTCCTCTCTTCTGTGTCATGTGTTTTGTCTATTTTATTTTTTCCTATTTGATTATATTTCCCTTTGAATAAACTATTGGTGTCAACTCTGTTAGAATGAAGATACTCATCTTTGTCTTTTGTCTTTCTTTGAAATATTTCCCTTAATATTAAAAAAAAATTATTAATGATTTTATCATCTAATGAATTAATGATTTTTAAGGTGACCTATACCTAAGCCATTATCATCTGATTGCATTCTTTTGGATTCCTTAAATACAGAGATCTTTATTAAGTACTGCTGAGAATACTCAGGCTGTAGTTTCTGTCCTTTAGGACTGCTTCACACATCCATATGGAACATATAGAAGCAGCAAGATAAAAACAGAAATCAGCAAGGATAGAAAATATTTACTTTAGAAAGACCGTCTATGCCTTAAGAAAGTCTTGTTTTTTTTGGTCATTTTCTTAAGTAAGGTTTTAGTTCCTGCTGTGGAGGAAGCTGTAGGGGTACAGGAAGAATCAGAATTAAAAATACTATACTAGCAGGAGCTGCAGGTAGGCAGCTTATTACTCTTGCCTTTAGAAAACTTGGGAGGAGCAGACAACCTATTAATGACCCTAATGGCATTTATCACTATCTGTATTTATTGAATTCTCTGTGTCATGTCTGAGCTGAATCACAGAGAAAAGCATGAAGCAAATAAATTACACAAAGTAATTCACTATCAGTGAGCTAGCTTTTTACATTTGTTAAGATGAAGAATTGGTATTAACCTGTGTATATGCTGTGGGGCTCTTTCATATTTGCAAATAACAAAAGATGAGACCTTCCTCTCTGTACTCTGTTGGGCTAAGCATTATTCTTCTTGACATGTATAGCATTTTCTGGTACTACCCTGCCCTACTGTCACCACCACTTCCTTCTAGGGAAATTGTCGGGTCTGCTGCCGCCTACCCAAACAGCCCTAGCCGCGTCAGTCTCTCCCTTGGTGGGTGAGTGAATTGCCCGGATTCCTCTTTCCCTCTGGTCCCCGTTGGGAGGAGACGGGGAAGATAGCCGTGAAGAGAGGTGAGCACAGCCGCCGGCCCCAACCATCCCGTTAAAGGACACTCAGACGCGGTGGGGGTTCTGTTGAGCAGTTCTGTTTATTATCACACAAGCACTTGCTTTTGAAGGCAAATGGGGAAGGGAGGT
>NW_007736284.1:11760-56316 GCF_000696425.1 Galeopterus variegatus | reverse complement strand
CCCTGTTCTGGAGCTAAGATGACCTACAAAGTCACTTTGTCATTCTTTAAAGGATGTAACATGGCCAGCCTCATACAAATACAAGTGACCTTTAAGAATTGTATCTTAGTCTATTCTGGCTGCTGTAACAAAATACCATAAATTGGGTAGCTTGTGAACAATAGAAATTTATTTCTCACAGTTCTGTAGGCTGGGAAATCCAAGATCAAGTTGCCAGAAGATTCCATGTCTGGTGAGAGATGGCTGGTTCACAGATGGGTCCTTCTCGCTGTGTCCTCACATGATGGAAGAGGCAACAAGCTCCTTCGGGCCTCTCTTATAAGGGAACTGCTCCCTTTTATAAGGGTCCACCCTCATGACCTAATCACCTCCCAAAGGCCCTACCTCTTAACACCATCACATTGGGGATTAGGTTTCAACACACTAATTTTGGAGGGAGACACTCAGACCATGTTGAGTGGTGATCTGAGAAATGAAGAAGTGGCCTTCATGGTGTACTGTGCTCCTCCTTCATCTCATAACATTTCTGTCACCTCCTTTCTCTTCCACTTTCCTTCTTTCCATTGCCTGAATATGGGTATTATTTATATATCTCACCCTTTTGTCATGACCTCATTTATTTATTTTAACTTTTCATGCAGTGTCAGTGATGGAGTTTGGATGTGTTGTCCCTTCCAAAACTCGTGTGGAAATTTGATCCCCAATGTGGCAGTGTTGGAAACTGATTGAGTCATGGGGGTGGATCATTAGTGCTCTCCCTGGGGGAGGGGGACTAATGAGTGAGTTCTTGCTCTATTAGTTCCTGCAAGAACTCATTGCTTAAAAAGACCCTGGCACCTTCTCTCTCTCTCTCTTGCTTCCTCTCTCTTGCTTCTTGTCCCCATGTGATCTGCTTGTACCTGCCGGCCGCCTGCCACTTTCCACCATGAGTAGAAATAGCCTGAGGCCCATGCCAGATGCAGCTGTCCCAGAATCGTAAGCCAAATAAACCTCTCTTCTTTATAAATTACCCAGTCTCAGGTAATTCTGTTATAGCAACACAAAACTGACTAAAACAATCAGTTACTATGAAGGCTTCCTTTCCTTCTCTGTTACCTGCTAGTGCCCCCAAGCCTGGCTCTTCTTGTGTGCCTCTGTAGCATTCTGTACTTAGCTTACAGTGTCCGTTCTGTAATGGCCCTGTTACTTGTCTATATCCACTCTTAGACTGCAGTCCTTTTGAGGCTGTGGAAACTACTGTATCCACAGTCTGACACATGTAATGTATTTTTAATAAATACTTGATAAATTGAATTAAGTATCCTGTAGATGGAGGATTCACCAGTTTGCAGTTTTAGCTCTGACCTCTCAGCTCTATTTCTGCATTGATGACCTTAGCTGAGGTTGGGCACTGAAGTATTCTATAATTTTAGACTCCAACTGCCTAGAATATAGTTCTAATTGTTATTTGTTTTAACCGGTTGTATTAAGACTAAATCAAATTTATAAGACTTACATATTAGTTTTAGTCTTTAAAATTAAGAATGTACTGTTTATGGAGAATGTTGACAAAGATGATTATGATGGTCAATTGAACCAGCTTTTAGAATGCCTTAATGACTAGTCTGTCTTATAGGAACAGGTGGTCTTGTTAGAAGACTTTTACATGAAATCATTCCACTTGCCATGTGCATAGATGTATAGGGATAGCTATAAGTAACTGACCCACTCTACCTCTTACCCAGATTTTTGAGAAAACTTCATTTCTTCCCAATTAATTGATAATGGGTCAAGAACAACATCTTGCAGGAACAATGAAAGAATGTAAAATGACTATAGTCTGTGTGCTTAAGTATAGTTTGTTTAGTTTTCTAGAAACACATTGCGTAGATGTGATTTAGTAGAAAAACTACCTTTTCATACTAACTCTTATTTAGGTCTTGATACATTATACATCTCAGAGAAAACATGCTAGGTTATGTGAAATATGTAAGAATTCATTTTAATACATTGTTGTATCTGATGTGTATTATATAATTCATTGTGCACAACGTCT
This sequence comes from Galeopterus variegatus, assembly GCF_000696425.1. Lineage (NCBI taxonomy): Eukaryota > Metazoa > Chordata > Mammalia > Dermoptera > Cynocephalidae > Galeopterus > Galeopterus variegatus. Next base: position 54,281 of record NW_007736284.1, on the reverse strand, counting down.
TTGGTCTCCATGTTTGTAGTGTAGATATTCTATGAATTTTATTTCTGTGGTCCTCTTCTCTTAGTGCTTTTATCTTTTATTCTTTCTACAGCAAAGGAGACAGTACATTTTGGGCAAAGAGTTGATGGTAAATTTTAAAACAACTTTTCTTCTAAACCCTTCTTATCTTAGGTTTGCTGTTGAATTTATCTTTTTCTTCGTTATATCACATTCTTTCTTGGCTCCAACTAGACAGGTCATTAATTAAACATGTAAACTGGTTCTCTGGAACGGAAATACACTGTAATCTCATTCCCAGAAACTGCTGGTCACTTATGTAGAGTTGTCTGAGCGTTGAAATCCTAGCAAAGCCACAAAAGCAGACCCAGTATTTCTCTTCATATAGAGAAAATTCATTCTTTTGTATCAGGAAGGTCACTGACAGCACATTTCACCACCTGCATGTATAATATTGATAGAGTTTGGATGTGTTGCCCCCCAAAAACTCATGCAGAAATCTGATCCCCAGTGTGACAGTGTTAGAAGCTGTTTGAATTATGGGGGAGGATCCCTAATGAATGGATTAATGCTCTCCCTTGGGGAGGAGGGGTAGTGAGTTAGTTCTCACTCTATTAGTTCCGGCAAGAACTGGCTGTTGAAAAGACCCTGGCACCTCCTCTCTCTCTCTCTTGCTTCCTCTCGCCATGTGATCTGCTTGTACCTGCTGGCTGCCTGCCTCTTTCCACTATGAGTAGAAGCAGCCTGAGGACTGTGGCAAATGCAGCTGTCCCAGAATCATAAGCCAAATAAACCTCTGTTCTTTATAAATTACCCAGTGGCAGGTATTTCTGTTATAGCAACACAAATGGACTAAGACAAATATCAAACTGCCAGAGTTGGAGAGGCAGTATGATTTCTGATATAACATATTATTATGCTTGGTATAATAGTGTCTTATAAAATGTTACACTGAATTATTAAAATTTTTTGATTAAATGTGTGATTTTAAAATTGCTGTTAAATATTATTTTAAAGAATAATCTCCTTTTTGTAACATTTTGAGTAGTGATTCAAATTTGAAATTACAATGTCAGTCAATGAGAAAGTGATTTTCTCAAATGCATCTTTTTAAAAATTTATGTTATATCTGAATTATAAAGTATTTCAAACTTAAATTAGTTACATTTTCATTAAATATAATATGAATAAGTATTAACCATAATATATAAACACATAATCTAGTGGGGCAATTTAAATTAGTACTAATAAGGATAAAATGTAAGTAGGAAAACTGGAATTCTTAACCTACTTTAATGACATGTGATTAATTTAGATCAATATTAATATTTTGTGTATATAAATGGAGGTTTTGAAGCCTCAACTAGTTTGTTCTGTGAGTGGTCATAGTTCATTCCAGGAAATACTTGATACAGTTGATTATTTTGAAGAAGTGAGAAAAGAAAAAAAAAATCATATTACAGAACATATTTAATATAATTTCAGCCTTATTAAATCTGTTGAGCCTGGTTTTATGGCCTAGAACAGGGGTTGGCAAACTATAGCTTGCAGGCCAGTTGCCTCTATGTAAAGTTTTGTTGGAACACAGCCATGCCTATTTTTTTTTCCCTCTTTTCTACAGCTGCTTTTGTGCTACCATGGCGGAGAGTTAAGTAGTTGTGACAGAGACCTTATGGCCTACGGAGGCTAAAATATTGACTGTCTTACTCTTTTAAAAAAAAAAAAATTCTGATCCTGGCCTAGAATATTGTCTATTTTGAAGAATGTTCCATGTGCTGTTTTAAAAGTATGTGTATACCTGCTGGCTGGGGTGTTCTGCATATATATAATTAGATGAAGCTGACTGATAGTGTTTTTTAAAATCTCACTATTTTAGAACAGCTTTGTTGAGATGTAATTCACATTCCACACAATTTGCACACTTAAAGTGTATGATCCAGTGATTTTGGTATGTTCACATATGTGCAGCCATCACCATTTTCTGTGGTGGCAAGGATGTGAAGCCCCTGAGACTGGGTAATTTATAAAGAACAGAGGTTTATTTGGCTTACGATTCTGGGACAGCTGCATCTGGCACAGTCCTCAGGCTCCTTCTACTCATGGCAGAAAGAGGCAGGCAGCCGGCGGGTACAAGCAGATCACATGGCGAGAGGAAGCAAGAGAGAGAGGGGGGAGGTGCCAGGGTCTTTTAAACAACCTGCTCTCACCGGAACTCACTCACTACCCCTTGTCAAATGGTAATTCTGTGTTTCAGGAAGCAAGAGAGAGAGGGGGGAGGTGCCAGGGTCTTTTAAACAACCTGCTCTCACCGGAACACACTCACTACCCCTTGTCAAATGGTAATTCTGTGTTTCATCATTTACTCTGCCAGATTGTTTTCTCTTCTATTCAGATTTGCCCATTTTTAAAAGACTTTATTTTTTTAAGAGCTGTTTTAAGTTCACAGCAAAATTGAAAGGAAGATACAAAGATATCCAAGATAGCCACTGTCCCCACACATGCGTAGCTTCCCATTATCAACATCCCCCACCAGAGTCGTACATTTGTTACAATGGATGAACCTACACTGGCACATCTTCATCACCCCAAGTCCATAGATTACATTAGGGTTCACTCTTGGTGTTGTACATTCTCTGGGTTTGAACAAATGTGTAATAACATGTATCCACTATTATAGAATAAAGCAGCAATCACTGTCCTGAGCTACCATTTTCCACTGTCTGTGTACCATTATTTCACTTATTTTGTCTGGTTTTGTAAGTGGGTATGGTGAGAAGTTAATTCCCATCACATGGGTAGAAGTAGCAGTCCATATATTTAATTTCTTACTTATCTGTAAAATTTACATTGCTGCTATTGATTGCTCAGTTACAGAACTGAATATTCATTTGTTGGTTTACTTACTAGAATAAAATATCCTTTGGACAAGCCTCATGTGATTTTGTGATTGTGCCTCTCTTCCCCATTTTTCCACTTATTAAAACAAACCACGAACCAAGAAGCATATGTGGAGCATACCTGGAGCCTGATGGCTTATGGTGTGGGGTCGCTTTGCACTGCACGCACACTGCTGCTTGGTTACCACGCACCTCTGGTAAGACATACAAGTAGAGCATATTTCAAATAAGGGCCAAGATTTTGGAAGAAGTGAAATTGCATCCTGTGAGGGAACTGTAACAAGAAGACTTCCCTATGCCAGTCAAGGGCTTCTATTATTCAATGTGGAAAGGTGGAGAAGGAGAGAGAACATTTGCAATCTGTGTGACACCTATGCAGTGGGCTCACAGCCTTGGCTTTCTACCATAAAATTTACTTCATAGAAGTGTTATGCAAGTTAACTAAAATTATATTAATAAACATGTAAAATGTATGAACAAAATAGAGACTAGCATGGAACAAATATTCAAAAAATATTTCCTGGAAGCTTTGCTCTGGGGTAAGAGCCCTCAGGTCTTTCTCCCTTTTGCAGCTTTTTTGTATTTCTATCTATGTTTAACTTTTTGCAGAGTTATATTTTTTGCTTATCATTGTTCCCTCCTCACTATGTTCCCCAATTATTATTTTAACTGCTTGAGGTGCAGATTCTACCTATCTTTCTTTTGTTATTGTTTTTGTTATTTTCTCTGCATGTATATAGCATATAAAGAAATCCTTAAATAATTATTTTGGGAAACAAAGTTATTTTCTGTCTTGTGGTATTGACTTCTGAGCTACTCAGTTTGAGAGGATGAGGTCAAGTATCTTAAGAGGTGAAACATTATCTTACTCAGATAACCCCACTAGAGGCATTTATCAACTCAGTGGCTGATTAAGTACTATGTAATGTTCATATAATCAAAGTCTAAGAGTTTTCAGTTAATTTTTAATTTCTGCTCGCTTTTTTGTTTGCTTTTACAAACATTGTTATTAATTTTCTTTTTAGTTTTCAAATTATGTTTTATAAAATTTTTCAAAGAAAATAGTAATGCTATCCCCAGAGATAATTAGTGTGAACAGCTTGGTTCACTCATTTCCATAATTTCCTTCATGCTTTTAAAAAATGCACAAATACATTTACAGGTATTTTTGTTGTTTTGATTTTTACTGTTTTTTAAAAAAAAAGAATAAAGATAATAGTACATATATTTTTATAGAACTTGATTTTGTTGCTTAATAATGTGCTAGACATCCTCTTTAGGACAGTAGACAGAGGTCAACTCATCTAAAAGCTGCCTAATTTTCCTAACATGGTACATTATATTTTTTTCCCACCTTCCCTGAATTGTTGAACATCCAGTTTTTTCTCCCCTTATTATCCTCTCCTCCCTCCCCTTGCTGTATATATATCCTATGTACTGTTTTTTTTTTTTTTTAATAGGAGAGATTCTCAAAGTAGGATTGCTTATTTATAGGCTGTATTCCATTCTGTCTCAACACTCACTCTTCTTAATTTTTGACAATTTCTTGTGTAAAGATAGTACCCTAGTATCATTTTAACATTTATTCCCTTTATAATTAGATTTACCATATTTTCATTATTTATTGTCCTTTGCATTTCTTGTGTGACTTTCCTTGTGTAAATAGCCTTTGACACTGTTTTCTATTGGGTCTTTTGTTTTCTTTACCATTTTGGAATACTTTTCGTATATTAGAGACAGCAATCCTTATGGAGTATATATATTTTCTATATATAAAAGTGTCATATTTTGACCTTGTTTATTATATCTTCTTTTTCCTGAACATGTTCATTACGTTTTTCCATAGTCTAATATATCTTTTGGCTTATCTATCATTGAATGTTTTCTGTCTTTCCTAAGAATGACTCTCTTTTTTCAAAATTACACAAATACTTAAATATCTTTTGACACCATTATTATACTTAGAGACTTATTCATGAAAACAGTTGAGCTGTTTTTGACCGTGGTAACATTTTTACTTATCGTATTTTGTGTCATGCTCCTTTACTCTCTCCTTAATTAAATAATGTAGTTTTGCAGAGAATGTTAGCCCAAATCTTTGAATGATCATTTCCTCCTTTCTTCAGACTGAGTACCATTTTATTCTTGTACTTGTAGTCATACTCCTCTTCAACAATATTCTAAATCTTTTTTGATAACATATCAAAATCCTATCCTTTCTGTAGGAATTGGTACAAATCCTTCTTTCCTTCTGCCTTAGGGAAACTTTTATAAAATGTACAGGTTGACCAAATTAATAGTGATTAATAAAATCAGGAGGAAATAGTGCATTTCTGCAGAGAACTTTCCCCATAAGAAACATAATTGTTCTGTTTCATAAGTGTGTACATGTGGGAGGCTGTATATTTAGACATTGAAGAACAGAGGTTGGACTCCCTGGGTATGAATTCTGGTTCAGCCTCTTCTTAGCCTTATAATCCCGGGCAACCCACCTAAATTCCCTAGTAGTAACTTGTATTTTTTTTTTTCCTTTTTGTCTTTTTCCGTGTCCGGCAACGGATCGCAACCCTCAGTGTCGCGCCCGTACCGGACCGGGACTGGCAACGGGATCGCAACCCTTGGTATTGCTCCCGCACCTCGCTCAGCCAGTGAGCGGGAACCGGTCTGTATGTGGGATCCGAACCCTCGGCGGGAGTGCCACTGCGCTCCCAAGCGGTGCACTGTAGCATGCGCCACCGGGCCGGCCCATAACTTGTATTTTAACTGAATAGCTTGAATTGTACTTACTGTGTACCAGGTATTTTCTAAGTGGTTTACGTATATTAATCCTCACAACCACTCTCAATTACCTCTTTTTACACATGAAGAAATGAGGCTACGGAAGGTTGAATACTTTGCAGGAGCTCAGAAGTGTGGGGAGAGCAGTCATAACAGTGAGTGCCTAACTCCTCTCCTCATTCTTCATTGCCATTTCCTTCTTTCCCTTCCTTCCCTCTCCTGGCTTTTCTCTTTTGCCATTTCTCCCCTCCTTTCCTCTCTTTTCCCTTCTTTCCTTTTCTCCTTTTTCTCCCTACTTCCTCTTCTTTTTCTTCCCCCTATCCTCCTTCCCCTCTACCTCTTCATTTTATTTTTATCAGCATCTATGCATTTGGTGCTTTGGGGAATACCAAGATCAATCAGAGACCGAACCTGCTCCCCCAAATTCACCATCTAATTGAAGCTAAAAGATATATACAGAAATTGCTTTAAATGAAATCAAAAGTAAAAGGTTTAGTGCTATTAAAGCTTTAAGGGAGTAATAGTTTCTTCCTTGGGGGCAAAAAAGGCTCTTTGGAGGGATATCCTCCATTACTGGTATCAGGAAAGGTTTTATGAAAGACAGTAGTTGTCTTCTACCACATCATGTGTAAGCACTTTTTTTCTAAATTTATCACCCTTCCTTTAGATTATTGCTTGTGATGGATCTTAAGCTCATTAATTGATCTCAGCCCTTTTTGGACCCTTCCTCTGTCATGAGTGAGTGACAAGCGCGGTAAGAGTTAAAATGTAAATATCAAAGGAGTCTGGGTGGGCCATTTGTGGAGAATTTGGGACACCATTAAGTACTAATGAGTCAGTGCCCATCGACTGAGGATAGGAAGAAGAGGTATATTAGTGTGATCTATGTCAACGGTAGACAAGAGATGTGATCAGTGGCTATGCAAATCTGTATACTCACAGTCAGTTGCTATGTGTAATCAGTCCCCAGAGTTCTGAAAATAAACTTCTAGTGTAAACTGTCATTTATGTCTTATCATAGCTCCTCTACATCTGTGAAGTGTCATCCCCAATAAGTACCTCTTCAGAATGCCCGGGTACCATGGTAACAGCTGCCTCAGAAAGAGTGAGATGGGCTTTTAATTACAGCGTCAAAAAGTACATTTCAGGAAGTTTCAAAAACTAGTGTATTATATGACAAAAAGTTATAGTTATTTTAGTCATCCCAGCATGAATACCAGGTTTATTTTTGGCAGGGGTCTTCTCAGAAATAAGCATCCTTGTTCAATTTGAAAGCATGTATGTTATATTGAAGAAAATGATATTAAAAATTAACCAAACTTAGTTATCCTCCACCTATGTAATTTTTTTTTTGTTTTCCTGTTACTAGTTTATATGACAATATAATTGAATTTAGAGGATTGCTTTCTCTCATTATTCACAGTGTAAGATAAAAGGAGATCTATTTCTTTTTTAAGATGATCTGTCCTATGGGGACAGACATTGACCTGACTGTATGTATCAGCTTGTATTTTTCATTTTTATTTATTATTGAAATCAATATTTGGAGAGCAATATAAAGTCAGTCTTATTAGGGAGTTGCTTGAACCAGACAGCAAAGACCCAGTCCTAATTTTAAATGGCTGCTTTAAATGGTGAAGTAGGTAATAGTGTATTTTTTGTCCTGATAAGGGTATAAGGCATTCACCTAAATAGGTATAAAGTGAAATTGAGAGTGTCAGATATGGTGTGAAATTTTGAGGAAGAAAGTTGATAGGAAGATGTTGAAACCAGGCAAGATGCTTTAAAAACCTAGATACTGCTATTTACTTTCCGCTTCTGTCTCATTCTGAAATAAGCCATAGTCTTCTGCACATAGTTGATGCTCAGTAAATATTTGTGGAGTGAATTGAATAGTGAAAAGAATTATTGGGCCTAGCTCATCCAAGCTCAGCAGTCTATGTGATATAGATCTTCGTGAGAAACTTTCTCTTATCATTTAATCACAGGAAGGTGTATAGCTCAAAGAAAAGTTGGCTCAACAAACGTCACTTAGACTAGGTATGGCCTAAGAAATATTTTTAATTAAGAAGCTTCATCTCTTTTGAATACCCAGGGAGGTAATGCTTCTGTCCTTTTACCTGGGAACCTAGTCTGTTAGGTAACAATTTGGCCCTCTTGAGAAGACATAATAAAAGTTTTATTATTCTTTTGAATCAGAGCAATTAACTGGATAAATGGCTACAGATCTAATTCTTATGGTATGTGAAGGGTAGAATATTTCTGGAGGAAGCAAAAGCAAACATTCTCTTCTTCATATCTTATATATTTCTGGGGCTCGAGAAGCTAGGGTTTTTTTTGTAGGAGTACTGAGAAAGCCAAGGACATTGTATTTCTCCGCAGCTAGGAGTTTTATGTGAGAAGAAATTTTATTATGTCACATATATATTTTATGTAAAAATAATAAATGATGGGTTATGTACATTGAGTAAGGTAGCTTTTCTAAAAGTTGCTGTGAAAAAAATATAGCAGGGAAGAAAGGTAAGGTAATAGTAATATTATTAGAAATCTCTGCATTTGGGAATCCCTCCATATATTTAGTAACTGTGACCCATGTAGTATTTCAAACCTAGATAGACTCCCGTTTTTAGAAATATGTCAATAGGATATTTGGGGGAAAAAAATTTAACAATTTATTATTTATTTAAATTTGTTATGAACATTCATGAGACACAAAGCTGATTGTCACCCCTCGCGCCCAAGATGTGAAGGCCAGATCCATACTGGCAGCATGCCCATTATCACAAATTGTGTTTGTACCCCGTGTCCCCCACCCAATTATCCCCAACCTCCCTTTCTCCACCTTCCCCCCTCCACTCCACTTTGTATCCCAACGTATGTTCTCGCCCTCTCCAAGTCCAGCACACCACTGTGGTCTTTGAACTGACTCCTGCTCAGCACAGAATGCCGAATCTTCATGATCATTTGTTCTGTTCACATCTTTTGAAAGTTCTGAACTTGTGTAAGCATACAATAATGTAAAGCTTTGTATATAGGTAGAAGGTACTATGCAAAGATGATGAATGTTAGTGTTAGAGTTTTTAAATTGAGAATATCTTTTAACCAATAATCTTCTTTAATCTTTATTTGTTTTAAAAGATAAATATTGACTGACAGTCTGATTGAGTTGATAAATTTGTTGGATATGTGGAGTTCACCTCAATCATACTGTATTGAAATCAAAAGTATATAATATGGCATCCTATTAACTCTGAAAATGGTCTTTTTGTTTATTTGTTTTTGTGTGTTTGCTTTTTCTTTTCATTTTGAGTACATTAGTTTTCCCTCTGGTCCTTATAATCACAGTTTTAAAGTTTAACAAATAAATGGACCAAACTAGTTGACTTACTTGGAACTATTTCTTTCAGCTTTTTGCCTGAATTCATCAATGGAGACTTTGATTCTATTAGGCCCGAAGTCAAAGAGTACTACAGTATTAAGGTAAACCACAAGCACTTTCATATTCAAGATCATTCTCATATGATTGCTTTTCCTACGTTCTTTCTGATTTTCTTGGTGTAAAGGTAGGGACTGAGAAGCTCACTGTATAATAACTTTTTATAGCTTTTTAAAACTATAGCAATTATACACATTCAGAATGGAAATTTAAATGATGACAAGTGGAAATGCAATCTTGAAGAAATTCTATCACCATCAGATAAGCATAAATCAATCCATTAGGCATATTTATTTTAATGAGCTTATAGTTTATATAGGCTCATTCAATATACTTTTGTTGCATACATCATCATTAGTGAGTATATATTTTTCACAAATCATTTTAATTTTATTTAATGAATGTAACTTATTTTACTTAACCAATTCCCAATTAATGAACACTTAAGTTATCTTCATTTTCTTCATTGTAAACTCTATTAAAAAAAATCTTTGTAAATCAATTTTTGCAAAAATGCATAATTTTGTGTTCCTAGAATTTTAGAACCAATGTTTTTTTTTCTTCAACACTTGTTTTTTTTTTTTTTTTTGTCTTTTTTTTCGTGACCGGCAACAGATCGCAACCCTCAGTGTCGCGCCCGTACCGGACCGGGACCAGCAATGGGATCGCAACCCTCGGTGCTGCTCCCGCACCACGCTCAGCCAGTGAGCGGCCGGTCTGTATGCGGGATCCGAACCCTCGGGCGGGAGCGTCACCGCGCTCCCAAGCAGCGCACTGTAGCAGTGCGCCACCGGGCCGGCCCCAACATTTGGTTTTTATAAACTATTATTACAAAGCATTATGACCTCAGATTAATAATACCCTGGACCTTATAAAGGTGTTCATTTTATCACCATTGTTGTACAAATCTTCCAGAGATCCTTGCCACTTAAGAATATGTAAGTGACCTAACTGGAAATGATAGAAGTCAAATAGTGTATTAAAAGTAATTTTAGGGCCGGCCCGGTGGTGCACTGCTATAGTGCGCCGCTTGGGAAGTGTGGTGGCGCTCCCGCCAAGGGTTCAGATCCCACATGCAGACCGGCGCTCACTGGCTGAGCGAGGGGCGGGAGCAACACCGAGGGTTGCGATCCCGTGGCTGGTCCCGGTCCGGTATGGGCACGACACTGAGGGTTGCGATCCGTTGCCGGTCACGAAAAAAGACAAAAAGGAAAAAAAAAAAAAGGAATTTTAATTCAAGGTTTCACTGGTTTTAGAAGACACTGTAGAGTTTTTAAAATAAAAGTTATAGCATTAGTAATTCTTCTAGCCAAAACACTAAAATGTGTGTTATTCTAAACTGGTATTAGCAAATCACATGTCTTTTTATTTTAAAGAAACAGCAGGTATTGAAATCATAAAACTTAAAATTCTCTATGAGGCTTGGAGAGAGATGAGATAAATTCAAAAATGAGAGAGGAAACCTTTCTTAGGAAGGAAGGGAGGAAAGGAAAGAAAAGAAAAAAATAGAAATGGACAAAAAGTACAACATGGTTCTATGTGTGAAAACAAAGATATTGTAGTTATAAAGGGTAGACTGTGATGACATGGAAATTCTGGGGTTGGCATCAAATACAGATCTGTGCACATTCCATCTGCCCACAAGCTGATCAAATTTTCCTTCAGCAAATGAAGACTGTTCCCAAGTCAGTGTTTGATATTCATGCTCAATTACTTTAACATTGACAGGTTCCTGTTCATTCCCCACAGTCTTACTTCTCATTAACTCCATACCTCAGCCTCGTTGGGGTGGAAAGCCTCAGCCTTGCTTACAATGTGAAATTTTACAAATGCATAGATATCCATCGTATTTTGGGGAGTGTAAGAAACAGTGGGAGAGGCCGGGACAGGCAGACTCAAAAAGTTGAGGAGTTGGCCAGATGTGACTTGTCTCTCCCTCTCTTGAATGCTGCTGGCTTGTCAAAATTGTAAATGCCAACCTGATCATTCCCGTCCAGCAAGAGGAAGGGGAAGCCAGCTTTTTTATTTCTAGATGTAGTAAAGTGTGGGTCAGGGATAAAGGAAAATTTCGAGTTAATACCTCTTGATGAATTTCTCTTATATTTCCTGCTTCACTTTTTTTAACCTTAAAAATGAATTTGTATTTGTTAAGGTTTAGTTTTGAAAGTAGGGTTCAGCTGAATCTTCTAATTTCTAAAGTGCATGCATATTTCTAGGTCATGTATCAATGAGTGTTGAATTCACTGCTTGAATTTTTAGGGTATGTTCCTAGAGGGCATAGATGATGTCTTTTATATTGTTAATGTGCCCTATAGAGTTCTTAGTGAGTGTCTGGCTGCAGTTTTAATAATGATGATAATTACAACAAGTTAATGCAACATTACACACACTTCATATAAGCCATTATCTCCAACTTAAACAGTCTTTTAGCTGTTCTTTCACAAAGGAGGTTATCTCCACTTTAAAGTACATGCCTCTTCCTCCCCCAACCTGGTCTGGGTTTTCAGTGAAGCTGAAACTGGGACGCTAGTGAAGAAAGTAAAATAAAGGAGAAACTTAAAATGCTATGTTAATTGTAAGGTGGACTGTGTTGCCAACATTTCTTCATACAAAGTGTTGAACTTTGCAAACTGTGTGCAGTCCTTAATTTACTCTGTTCAAGTCTTCCTGTTCAGGTAGAATCTTTGTGCTGTAAAATCTTTGTGTTTCCCCCCTTTGCCTATTTGTCTTAGTTCACTAATATTAATACAGAATGAGGAATGTCTCTTATAGATTTTACCCCTACTATTTTTTATTTTTTCCATTTTTCTGGTTCAGTCAATGCTTTTATGATTCAAGGCTAAAATCACCTATTTTGATCTTAATTATTCCATTCATCATGCCCACATGCATTTCAATTTCCTGAAGAGACTGCATTATCTCATGTAGTTCCTGCTATTCTTTTATTGTTATAAAGTCTGTGGGGTCTTCACTGGATATATAGGAAAGACAGATTCAAAGCATGCTTCTTTAATATTTAGGAGGTTAAGAAACTAGTTGTAGTATTTAGCTAATGCCTTCAAAAGTTACAGAATAACAAGGTTTTTCCATAAGTGTTGGTATGTAAGGTAGGAGATAAAAATATGTTGTAAATATGTTACCAAAACCCCAAAGGTCTGTTTGCTCGCCACTCAATAGCCAATAATTGAGAGACAAGTGTTGGTGTAAGGAAAGAGAGCCTTTAATCAGGAAGCCGGCAGCCTGGGGAAATGATGGACACATGTCTCAAAGACCATCTCTGCTTTTCGCAGACTTGCCAAAGGGTTTTTTATATGGATGGGTGGTAGGGGGACTGATTCGTGGTAACCTAAGCAGGGACATTCAGGAAAATTGCAGATAAACATCAAAAAAACTTCTCAGGTGGGAGTTGATTTATGGTCACCATCCTCCATGAAGTCAAGTCACGGATTCAGTTCCTGTTAACCTCAAAAAGATCTAGTTAGTAAGCTAGTAAAGAATGGCCACCTGGGTTAATAATTTCTTCTATAATTGTTCTGTGTACAGTGTGAGCAAAAGTCATTATGTTCTAGCAATCACGTGAACAAGAATCATTATTTTCTAATGTCCAGCTGTAAGCTATGTGGTTCAGGTTGGAAGAGTAAGAAAAAAAACTTTTTAATTTAGAAGTTTAACAAAATGGTGTCACTTCTGTTCAGCCTGTTACAAATATAATAATAAAATATAAAATAATTTAGAAAAATTAAACACTGTTCTTTAGCCCAATTTCCTGATGAGAAAACTGAGGCCAGAAAGCATAAGTGATTTGAACAAAATGGTAGAGCTAGTCAGAGACAGCTTTATGTTCAATGTCCGTATTTTTCATAAAAAAATAATTTTGTCGCGACTGGGATTCAGTTGCTACGACTATTTCTCAGCAGGTGACACCTTTGGCCTGTTGCGGAAAGACAGTTCCTTGAACAGGATTTTCAGCATCCTCGAGAATGAATTCTAGTATCACCTTCAATGTGATAACAGTGTGATAACCAAACACTTTGCCTTCATGTTTCCAGCATGTTCCTCCACCCGTCAGTTCTGGGGCAGCAAGGTTTAAGGTGCCATACTTGGGCCAGATCAAGAATGACCAAAATCTATGAAACTGATGAACTATTAAATTACCTAAAAGCTAATTGTAGGATATAGGATTGAGCCAAGATAGAAGATTGAAGAATCAAGGTGATTTGGTAATAAGAAATTAGCAAGGGCATAGGTAGTTTTTAAATATAAGAATGTTTTCCTTTGTGATACAAGTGAGTATTTTGGCATTCCAGGAAGTGTTGTGATCACCACAAGGCTATGTTCTAGACAGTTTGGGGAAGACAACTGGCCCAAGTTCTGATTTTATTTTCTCTCTTAATCCACCCAAGTCCTGGATGAACATAGTATGGTGTGAAAACAGTGGTCAAAAATACTGGAATATGGTACCAGAGACCCTGGTAGAAGTGCATTTGCAAAGGCAAGACTTGATTGTGGAGGTACAATAAACTCTGGTGTAAATGGTGAATGAGACTAGCAGAAAGGTTGAGTTGATGCTGAACACCAGTTTTCTATTATAGATATAGCAGGATTATTCTGTACCACCAAGTAGTTCCAACACTACAAACTGGATGAGTGGAGATAGAGATCCAGACAGATTATTGTCTCCTTGTCTTTTATTGTATATGTCTCAGAATTGGAAATGATAAGATTTTTAAGCAAACTACATGAATTACTGAAGAATATCTTTTATTAAACAAATGTTTCATGATGATATTTTCCTATTGTCATCTAATACTGGCATGGCCATTCCCAAATTTTGAAGACTACTCTCAGTGGGTAAAGTATATTTAAACCTTTTAAAGCAATGCTTCCTTTTATAAATATAAAATGCTATAAATGTTACTTATAATTGCAGAAAATGGCTCATTATTGTACATCTCATGATGGCTGTTACCTGTATTTTAGGAAACTGTGGATTTTAGATTGAATATAACTTTTTCTTTCAAAATAATCAGAAATTGTCTTCTGGTTGACATTGAAATAGAATGTCTGTTTTTTTTTTTAAATAAACTACTGATGTTAAGCTCGAAATGCTTGTATTTTATTTCCAATTTAAAGATGAGGACACTGGTTCTCAAATAATAGGGGTGGGGAGGGTGGAGAATGGAGTGGGAGGTACAGGTAGGTAGGTATGGTTGTCAAATAATTAATACTTAACCTTGGCTATTAGTAGTGTGCTTTTTCATTTTTATAAGTAATAAGTGATTTTTTTTTTTGAACTACCAGTGCAAATTATTTATGAGTTGTTAGTTTACGTATAAGGAAGTCTTATACCACATATGCAATTAAATCATATTTTATAGCCCTGACTTTGTCATATGATAAATGAGCAGTGATCAAATAACAGTGTACATGTGGCAGTGCTCTAGAAATACTAAAGCACTATTTTAATGTAAGTGCATAGTATTTTGTTTTACTTTCTAGAATTGTTTGCTTAGGAGCTTTTCACTGTCTATTGTTTTTCAGTAACAGTGTCTTAAAAATATATTTCTAAGCAGTTAATTTTTATAAATGCATAATTTATAAGTATAGATGCAACTCATAATCAAAGTCACTTAGAAAATCCTTTCGAATTTGATAAGGACTCAGGTTTGATTCTATTTAAATTTCATGGAATCTCCATAGTTAAAAACATCTGCACTGATCTTCCTAATCTCATGAATCGTATTATTTTCTATTTGCTGTGTCTCTTTTCTAGTTCTTCCCAGCCACATGCCCGCAATTTTTAGATATGATAAAATTAATTAATTTGGAGAAAATGACAAACTGGACTGTTAGAAAGTGTAAAAAGTTAGCAAGTCTGACTATTATGCAAAACAAGAAACTATACAAAATATGTAAAGCTCAAGTCCACTTATTGGTATATTTCTTTAAAAAAAAAAAACAAGAAAAACCAGAGCATAAGAAATTTTTAAGCCTAAGGATGAAGGCTAATTAACATATGCTGAGATATAAAGGCTTTGTTAAGGAAATTATAGACAGGTGGTTTCCATTGACAACTGAGTGACAGGTTCTTCACTTTATATTCTTAAAATCGGCTGTCTAACCTTTATTAGCATCTCACCAAGGGAATGATGAGGCTGCCAGGGGAACATTATGTGAAACTGCCTCTTGAATATACCTTAATTTTTATGCTTGCCTCAATCAAAGTCCTTCCTAATTCACTTTATTGCTGTCTATATTTTTTGAAGCCTGTTTTGTTTGAATTTGTTTAACATGGTTCAGGCATTTAGAAAGGGAGAGCCTTCACCCTTTAACTTTAAGAACTCCCAGGTGAGGCACACTTGACCTCTGTAGTGCCTACCTGTCCTTCCTTACTCATCTTATATCACACACTGTATGCTCCAGAGCCTCTGTGACCATCTTTTTCCCTCATTCATCTGGCTTAGGGGACCCCTTTTCATCAGTCCTCTCCCTCGCAATTCCCCACCTGTAGGTGTTGAGTATTCTTTCCTTTGTACTTTCTCGCAAAGCTTGGTGCACACAATTCTATCATAATTTTTCCTCTTATCCCTGTTAATATGATCTTCTGGAATCTGAAGTCTATGGTCATTCATCCTAGTATTCCTAGTTGTTAATAGGTTCTCATTGAAGTTTATGTGAAGCAGATGTCTAATCCTTTTACAACTAGAACAGTGAAGCACTGGTCCTGCATGAAACTTCACATAAAAAAGGTTTCTGTAATCAAATGAGTTTATGATATTTGATATTCTGCATGTCCCTTTTGTAAATCCACTGTGTATATCATATTAAGTAAGTCTGCCAAAAATTGAATTTTACCCGAAACACCTACCCTTTACCCACCAACACCTATTTTAGTATATTGGCTTCAAACTAAGCTAAAATGTATTTGGAGGCTTATAAGCTGTTTTGTGGTTTCAAATACTTTCCAAGAAAGTCATATGGGCTTTCTCTACTGTTTAAAGCCTGTAAGAAAAAATAATCATAGAGTGCAGCCTTACAATACCAAAGTCAAGGGTTTGGATACCTGTATCAGCCAGCCACCAAGAAAAAAAAGAAAGAGAAAAAGAAAGAAAGAAAATAAATAATTAATACATCCTTGAAAATAATAAAAGGGGATTTTTAGGGCAGTGAAAATACACTGCGTGATATTATAATGGTGGTTACATGTCGTTATATTGTTTGTCCAGACCCACAGAATGTACAATACTAAGAGTGAACCCTAATACAAACTATGGACTTCAGGTAATAATGATGAGACATTGATCAAATGCAGTAAATACACCTCTGTGGTGGGGGATGTTGGTAATGGGGGAGGCTATGCATGTGTTGGGCAGGGGCTATATGGAAAATCTCTGTACCTTACTCTCAGTTTTTCTGCAAACCAAAAACTGCTCTAAAAAAGTAAAGTCTTTAAAAAATGATTAAAGCTCTCTCAAGACAAAAACTGATTAAGACAATGTAAAATAACAGTAACAACAGCTAATTTTTTTAGGGCTTACAATATGCCAATTACTTTTATATGTGTTTTCATTTATAAATTCATTTAATCCTTGCAACAAAGTTTATTAGGTTAGAACTCCTTATAATTTACATTTTATGGATACATGGAGGCACAGAGAGGTTGAGTGACTTGCCCAAGGTTACACAGGTAGGAAATGGTTGATGTGGGATTCAGTTTGGCATTCTGTTCCCGGAATCCATACTGTTTTCTAACCATTATGCCGAAGTCCTGTAGTTTAATGGATGTTTTCTCAAAAGAGAGTGAGGATCAGGTTTGCATGCTGAGAAAATTCTGTGGCCTCCTTTTCTCTGTGTGAATATTTAACTTTTCTATTTCTGCTTAGTTCTAGGTAATCGAGCAGCAATAGACACCAAGGCTACCTTTAGTAGTCCAACTCCTACCCCAGCCACAACCTTGCCTTTCTGGAGAAACTCGGTAGAGAGTCTTGGTGAGGCTAATTATTTCCTTGGCATTTTCATAGTGGTAGTGAAGGAATGGCACCCAGACCAAGAGCAGATCTCTGGGTCTAGATGCTTATAGTAACAGTATAAAATAGAAGCTTACTCCAACATTTTCATCGAGTAACAGTATAAAATAGAAGCTTACTCCAACATTTTCACTGAGAAAGAATTTCTCTGCCTCTTTGTTTTGGGGACCTCAAGACCACCCAAGTTTTGGTGATTCACAGGGAGGACTCGGGATTCAGCATATAGTCATATTCATGGTGATGGCTTATTAGAATGAAAGGTTATAAAGCAAAATCAGCAAAGGGACAAGGTGCATGGGGCATAGTCTGGGAAAACCAGTCACCAGTCCAAAGAGTCCTCTTCCAGTGGAGTCACACAGGATATGCGTAATGGAGTTGTGACAACAAGTGTAATGTATTGTGACCGGGAAGCTCATTCGAGATGCAGTACCAAAATTTTACCAAGGGCTGGTAACATAGATACGTACACCCTCTGCATAGCATGTACCAAAAACCCAAACATCCAGAAGGAAAGAAAGCAGGTTCTCAGCATAAAACTCACTGTACAGTCTAGGCACAGTGAGCTACTGTTTTCATTTAGAGAAATTTTATATTAGAATAGGGAGCTGTTTACCATTCAAGTTCCCAGATTTCAGCCAAGAGTCAACCTTGTAAACAGGTCCTTTTAAGGATAGCAGTCTCAAGCCTGCTGTGTTAACTTTGTTCTGCACACTCTGCCACCCAGAATTCTGGCTCTGCTTTTAGGAAGGAAGCCATCATTTAAAAAACTGTGCTGTTCTGAAAAGACATTTAACTTCCATTAACAGAAGAGATGAGTTATGTGTTTGAAACCCTATAGCTTTCATTCAATTCCATGTTGAAAGGAAAGGTTATCTAACAACACACAGGGCAGCAAAGATTACACTAGATTAGAATGTCTCTTTATGTTTGGGATGGAATGTAGAATTGCTACAAGGTTAAATTGTGTTTCTTCTTTTCTTTTATGTACCGTCTAGAAAACTAGAAAAAGACTACTAGTATATTAGGCAACCTCTTGCATAGAGTTTTTTTTTTTTTCCTTTCTGTTTTTTTTTTTTAACATTTTATGTTGGAAGGGAGGTGGAGAGGGTGGAAAGGGGAAGGAAATGGGATGGAAGAAGGAGGAAGGAGGAGGAGTGGGGTTTTGAGGCCTGTGGCATTCTCACAGGGGAGACCAGGAGCTTCCAGAGGTGGCTTAGTCATTGCCAGGCTGGGTGCAGATGTCAGGGCTGTGGGCAAAAGCCCTTGCACCCCACCACCTCAGCTCAGGAACCTGGGGCACTTCCTGCAGCAGCTTGGTGGTCGTTGCTGGGCTGGTTGCATGTGTCAGGAGGGCATGGCCTGAGGCCCCGCACTGCTCTAGCTCAAGAGAGCCTGGGGCACATCATGTGGCAGCCGAGTGTTACATAGAGTTTTTAAGAGTTTAATCATATGACGTTCTTGCTGAAGAAATTGTTACTTATAGGCTGTCATTTGATGATTAAAAACAAAACAAAAAACATACCCCAAAAACCTCTCTAGTTTGAGAGTAGAAATGTTTGTAGAAGGCTGGTAAATAAAGTTGAAGGAACAATGTACCATTGTATGCTTTATACAATAAAGAAAGTGGTGAGAATTGGTTATTTTGAGATTATATCTCTGCAGGTAAAAAGACGATTTTCATACCTGTGTCAAGGAACACAGATCATTTAGATTCCAATTGGCTTTATCTGTTCCCCTTCCTAGCAAGTATGAGAACAAGTTTGGACTAATTTTAAATCTGTATTTGTGATTATCTAGAGTCTATGTCATTTTGCTCTGTGCCTGCTATGCCCTTGATCTGGCAGGCAGTTCCTAGTTACAGAGTTCTGGTTAATTCAATTTAATGAGTGATTATGGAACCTCATTATTAAAAATTGAATGTATTCATTTTTTTCAGGAGTCATTCTTGACAGTATTCTCCAAATGTGTTTTAAGTGTTTATCTTGCATACATTCAAGAAGAAAGACAACTTCTATAATGATAGGAGAAAAATAATGTACAGTAGCTAAAATTTTAAAACCTAGAAAAACTCTGAACATTGATTATTTATTAAAGAAATCCCTATCAATATTCTAATATGAAAGGATAGTAAATTATATTTTTATGTTTTTGGAGCCAGCTTTAAAGATGATCTGTGCTCTTTATCCTATTGATTGACAACTATTTTAACCTCCAAGAAATGCCCATTTTCTTCATATTGTCCCTTAGCAGTCCTCAATAGGACAAACCACCTTCTGTCCCTTCCTCCTTCACACTCCTAAATTATCTTAATTTTCTCTTTCCTTCCTCTCTGTTTAAAGTCATCTTTCACTTAATGGAACTGATTTCTATTTGCATTAAGAAGCAAGTAAATCAAACTAATTCACAATAAGAAGTTCATGATGAATTGTCTTTCCTACAATTACTCATATTTTAAAAGAAGAAACACTTCACTTTTATATATTACTAATAGGGATATATTAGTAGTTTCTTTCCTAGAAAGAAACTCTGGCAACATACATCAAGGAATTTAAAAATGTTCTTATTTTCCCAGTAATTTCATTTCTAGAATTCAAGTCTAAGGAAATAACCAGAAACAAACATTTATGCACAGAGATGTTGATCATAATGGTATGTTTAATAGCACACACACACAAAAAGTGAACTATGTCATAAATTTAATGATAATATAATGACTTGAGAAAGCAGAAAAAAGGGAGAGAGGGCTAGCTAAGTGTTCATTGCCTGCTTTCAGATGGCTGTCAGAGCCTTGAGGATTTCTAAGACTTCGGCTACCATGGAAGCAGCAGGGGGTCAGGCCAAGGTCATGTGTGCCTAACAGCTAAAGGATGTTCAGGTATTTAAAACTGGAGAAAACTAATTTTTAAAAGTTGAATATCCTGCGGGTCGGGACAAAAAGGTATAGTATAAATTATAAAGGCATGGTTCTGCTTAATCCTGCTAAAATACCCACAGTTTGTCTAAGCAGTTTGAGTGCAAAGCATAGTAGGTTAAGAGTGTGGGCTTCAGATCACACACAGTGTCCTTACCACCTGTGTCACCTTGGGCAAGTTATTTAGTCTCTCGAAACTTCAGTCTATGTATCTTAAAATGTGGTAATTATACTTATCTTATAAGGTTATTATGGGGATTCAAGAACATCATTTATAAAAGTGATTAATATTTTATATAATACAAATTGTTCTTATTAATGTTATTAATTTTGTGAGGGAGACAGTTAATCGTCAAAAGATCATAGTTTTAATATTAGATATATTCAAGATTATTTGATCTTTCAGAGAATTAGGCTGCATTTTGTTGGAAAAACTTACTTTATTAAAAAGAATCTTAAATTTTTTTAACCACATACACGTTGTATTTAATTATGCTGAGTGAGAGGCTAGGGTGCATGTCACTGGAAATACATTTTCAGTATTGGTGTGCATGGCACCTAGGAGGAAATGGCACTTCTGAATTCTTAACCTTATAAACTCAGTCCATGAAGTTACTGTAGCTGTCTCAGAGCCCAGTAAAATCTTTGCAGGATAATTTGCACAAGTATTTTTTTGTCCTGAGTAAATGGACGGGCACTAAAGGACTTGACCTAAAATGAATAAGCTAATAGCAAACTTGGGAGTGTTTTCATCAGACTCAACTCTTCTTGTTTTGTGAGGCCAAATCACTCTCTGGGCATAGTGCATGAAATAATAATTAATATATTATTTTTTTCAGAGGATCTGTTTTCCTTCCTGTTGAAATAGAACTTTAGAGGGGTCAATATAGGTTTTATGTGTGTAAAATGTGGAAACTCATTAACCTATATTAGTTAAGTTATTGGCAAACAATAAATCAAGTAATAGAGAATGACAGTCTAATGGCTTTTACATTGGTCTTTTGAAATTTGGTTAGTTGTTGACACTCATCGCCTTGTAATAATTTCTTTTATTTGTCATTAAATTAAAAAATAATTTTGTAAACATCTACACAAAGTCTCTGGAGAATATTAATCTAATAAACTTTGATGTGAGGAGGTCTGGCTGTAGCAGCTGATGTTTCTAGAGATTCTTCTAGGCTCTGAGGTGAGCATTCCCTATGAGTTCTTCACTGTGCAGTTTCTCATATAATCTTAACAGCAATTTTGTTTTGCATATTAGTTCCATTACAGACAGAACTGTTAGGTTCAGAGGGATTTTTAAAAGGTCCGAACCTTTTTCTTCATATTAAATTCCTTGCACATATATACAATTTAGTTGTATAATCATAGTAACCAATTGTAGGCCTAGAACAGGGGTTGCTTGGTAAACTACAACCTGCAAGCCATATCTGTCAGGAAAAAAAAAAAAAAATCAAAAGAAAAATAGTATTTTATAACAGATGACAATTACAAGAAATTCAAATTTAAGTTTCATTGGATCACAGCCCTTCCCATTTGTTTATTTATTATCTGTGGACACGTTTGTGCTACATAGGCAGGGGTGGGTCATTTAAACAGAGGCCCTATTGCCTTCCAAGCCTAAAAGGATTACTGTCTTGAGCTTTGCAGAAAATGTTTGCTGATCCCTGGCCTAGAGAGAGAATTTATCTCACGTGCTATGCCTTTATAAGTGACTTTATGCATTGTTGAATGCTTACTACTTGCCATATGCTGTTTGGGGTTCTTGTATTGGAGATACAGTGGTGAACAAAAGAACACAGTGGGTAACTTCGTGGAGCTTACAGCTTAAAGCTAATATCTTTTTATTTTTTTTTGGGGGGGGGGACCGGTAAGGGGATCATAACCCTTGGCTTGGTGTCGTCCACACCACGCTCAGCCAGTGAGTGCACCGGCCAGTCCTATATAGGATCCGAACCCGCGGCCTCGGCGCTCCCAGCGCCGCACTCTCCCAAGTGAGCCACAGGGTTGGCCCTGAAAGCTAATATCTTAATTAATATTTTAATCGTCATAAGGTAGATTTAATAAATTATATAATAAAATTTGATTATTCTAATGAAATATTTTAATACTTGTAAGGTAGGCTTTAATACTCATGACAGATACAAATCTAAAATATATATTAATAAAATTGTTGGTTAATCTAATAAAATTATTTGGTTAATCTAAGTATATACCATAAACTTTACTGCTTGAACCTCTTTTCTCCTTAAAAATGTGTAAGTATTCCACATGGAACATAAACCTATCCTTTCTAGATGATTTGTGATTTTATTATGATTAGGATCATCTACTACAAGCATATATTATGTTTGCTGTAGCTAAAGATGTTGGCTGTAGTGGAAATTGAGCTGAACCAATTCCAGGACATGTTCTGAAAACTATTTATTACAGAGTTTTTGCTAAGTTCCTGATATCAGTTTGTTTCCTTGTCATTTGTTTTTCTCTTAAGAAATAAATTAAAACTTGCAAATATTCTTAATTATTTATGTAGTACTTTATACTACTGCATTTGTTAACCTCAATGTACATTTATATTTCATTTTCCCTTATTGGATGTTAGCTTCGTTAACATTAATGTATTTTAAACTTTACTTAACTGTATATGAAGCACTAATATTTGTCACCATTTTAAGAATCCATATTAATTGTGCTTTAAAGGAAAGTGTTAATTTTCTCAAGGCAGCAGTAGTTGAACCAGTATTGCTTTTCATTGTTAGGCTCATTTTATGGTTTATTTGAGTTTCTATTTTAGAAAAATGCAAGGAGAGAAATGGTTTTAATTCAGCCATCATTTATCTATCCATCAAATTTCTAGTGAGTGATAAGTGCTGATACTATTCTAGTGACTGAGATTCCAGAAGTCAGTTTCCCTACTCTCAGGGAGTACTGTGTGCTGCTTCTCTTTTTGCCTGAAGAATTTTTCCAAGACAATAGACAAGGATTTGCCAGACATGAGGTTTTTTTTGCCCCTGTATGTGTCTGTATAATTTGCAACACTTCCTTGATACTTTGCCCCCTGAGTGTACTATTTCATATGTAAAGTACTACTTCTGCCCACTTTAAGTTTGCCTTTCTATTCTTCAGTCTCCTCAATCTGATGAATTATCATGTTGACAAAAAGGATTAGTTTACCTTATTTGTAACCTTCAGCATCTTTCTGCCTTTTAAATAACTGCTTTCAAATTTTGGTTTTTTTAGACCATAGGGCACCCATCATTTTAACATGAACTCATGATATTTCCTTGATCATTGTGAATCATCTCAATCCATCATTATTGAACGTATTACTCAGTTTGTTGTTATTACATCTTTTCAATTCAATTCATTATTTTTGTGATTATTACTTCTCTTCTCTTGTGATCTGGTTCTCAACATTGCAACTTTTTGTTCTTCAGTTACTCCTGTACTGAGGAGAAGCTAATGCAATCGCTCAGTGATTTTTCTCAGCAGTTCTCTGTCATTGCATTGTATTGTAGTTGGCATGGTGGCTTTTACTGCCCTAATACACCAAGTGACCATTTTTTAACTTGCTTCTCTCTCTATGCATTGAACAACCAAGTATACTGGGTGATATATCATCTTTACACTTAATATCGTGCTTTTTGAAACTTTTTGGCATGTCTCTGGTTTCAGAATTGTGTCATGTGAAAGTTTGAATAAATGCACATGTGGAAGAAAATTTCTCTTATTTGGATTACAGGGTTATTCTTAAATCCTGTCTCTTCCATTATGTGTGTGTGTGTGTGTGTGTGTGTGTGTGTATATATATATGATATGTATATGTATATATAGTCATGTGTCACTTTTTGATGGGGACCCATTCTGGGAAATGTGTTATTAGACAATTTTGTCATTGTGTGAACATCATAGAATGCACTTACACAAACCTAGATGGTGTAGTCTACTACATGCCTAGATTACACGGTATAGCCATTATAATATTATGGGACTGTAAGATTATGTGGGGTCTGTTGTTGATGGAAACATCATTATATAGCCCTTGACTGTATATATTCATATATACATACATACACATACAAATAGTCCGTGTGTGTGTGTGTGTGTGTGTGTAAAACATGCAAATTTAAATCCTATTTCATTTAATTTATAGCTGTTTCTGCCTAATCTTTAATGATGTCCTAGGACCTTTTGGGTAATACCAGGGATAAGCTCTATGTTTTATGGAAAAATTGCATTTGTCATTATAAATTCCTGTCTGTGTTCAGATGGCTGAATAAGGTAGGACACAATACTTGATTAACACAAATTTATTACCCAATCTGATAATGAAGGTTTTGCTAATGCCAGGCCAATATGTCATGTCTTTATGGCCCATTGCCCTCCCATTCTTTATATCTACATTCTATTCAATGTTCATTTTCTCCTGGCCACCCAATGTACATATTGTTTAAATTCTTAGATTTTAAATACCTAGATGCTGACCTATGCATGACAGATACTGAATATTAACCCACCTAATGGTGGTTTTCATGTCTAAATACAGTTAAAACATTAAAATAAAGGAAGAAGTCATTTGCTAGGTATCTTATGCTTCAGCCATACCAAATAAATGAATATTTTCTCCATCTGCAGGAAGGCTGGTGGTAAGGAGGACTCTTTATATCTCAAACAATAGAAAACAATTGGCCTCAACAACACAAAACCAAACCAAAGGTTATTTATTGTTCCATATAACGGAAAAGGAAGGAGGTGGATTCAGCTTCTGGGGAGGCCCCTGAAACAGTCTGCAAGTATCTGGTCTGTACTGTTTCTTACCCTTCCATCCACAGTGTCAGCTTCCTCCTCCGGTGCCACACTGTGGCTCTCTGGCAGTTTTAGGCTGCCCTCCCGTATTGTGCAGCAGCTGCCATCCCAGCATATCTTTATGCTGAAGAGCGGACGTCTCCTCTGGTCATTCATGCACACTTACCAGCAATTCTGGTGCTCTCTTTGGCCTGAATTGTGACATGTGTTTTTCTTTAAATCTTTTGCAGTGGATAAGAGGATGCACTGTGTTGTCTTATTCCAGCTCTGGCACTTCCAAAACTGGATATCAAATTGTGTGTCCAAGAAAGGGAGAGGAAATTAATACCCAAAGAAAAATCAAGTTCTGTTATCTGAGAAAGAGGGGGAATTGCTGCTGGGGAAGCAGTATCTTTTTTTTTTTTTTTTTACTATACTTGTTCTGATGAAATGTTCATCTTAAGAACTTGAAGAAGTTAGAAGAAATAAAAGGGTCAATATCTTCATATTACCATGACAAATTATCCATTTTAAGTTTCCATTTCAGCTGGGAGTATATGTTTTGACTCAATGTTTTTAGCATGGATGTAAGAGCCCAGCAGTTGGTTGTAATTATGGGCTGGGCTGGGGTACTGACCAATTCCAGTAGTCTCTCTCTAACACACAAAAGAATGAAAAGTACCAAACAAAGAACATGACAGGTAGTCAAATGTGACCCACTTGATTTTAGACTCAAAATACTATATTTTGTTGGTTAGCTTTAGTCTATTACAAGAACGTTAAACAGTTTGTTTAGCTTTCTTTTGAATAGGGAAGTCTTCTATTGATTGATTTAGCTTACGAAGAGATAGAGATACCAGTCTGGCTGAAAAGCATAAACTATTATATCTTTGCAGCCTTATTCACATCAAGACTTAAGATCATCAGAATGAATTGCATGATTTTAGAAAAGAACAAAATGTTCCTTTTATCTTCAATAGCATTTTCCTATGTGGGTGCAGCATGTGGAACCTGCACTGCTGTTCAAAATGAGGTGTAAGATATCTGCACTATAGCAAATAGTCATCCATTTATTCATTCAGCAAGTATTTACTGAGTCTTACTGTGTGCTATTCAAGGTGCCCAGGAACACAAGTATGAATTACCCCTGCTTCCACAGAATATACATCTTCGTGTGAAAGGACAATAAATAATATATAACATGTTAGAAGTTGATACGTCCTTTGGAGGAGATAGAAAAATTATAGTAGAGTAAAAGCAGTCTAGAGAGCCAAGATTAGACTGCCAGGGTCGGTAGAGAGAAGTGCATGATGTCACTGTATTAAATAGGGTAGTCAGGGGGTGCCTCATTAAGAACGTGAAATTTTAACAAGAGCTCCATGAAGGAAGTTGTGAAGAACGTTCATTTGTACAAGTATGTCTTATTTAAGTCCAACAACAACTTTTTGATATGGATGGTATATCCTCTCCTCATTTTACATAATAAGGACTATAAGAGGCTGGGCCAGTATTAAATGAGGGAGAGTTAGACGTTATCTAGTTAATTTAGGTTTTATAAACAATTAAGAGCTAAATCTTCAGTTCTGTTTATGTTGAAGCTATATGGCATGTTTGAGAGTGCACCTGGCAGTTTGGAGAGGGAATTTCCAGGGGAGAGGAACATAGTTTGGGGTGGAATAAGTTATTTTGACTTTGTGTTTGCATAGCAAGCACGTAGAGAATATACAGAGCAACACGCACTTAATGGACTTTATTTATCGTGCTGTCATGGTGGTGGCCGTGTAGTAATCAGGAGACTGTAGGGGTGGAGAAGCCCCAGCCACTTTGTGGTGGTGTTCTTTCTTTGAGTAACAATTCTGTTTAGCCAACAACTAATACACTCTCCCTATGCCCCTCATTCCTAATTACTTTCAAACTTTGTTTTAATTTTCATATTTTTCTTCATTTATGTATCAGATCATTGATTCAACAGTTATTAGAAAACTAATATTTGCTCTTAGTGATTTTTATTTTTGAGGTTATAATGTTTTACATGTGCTTAATACTTCATATCTCATAGCATATAGATATGTGTGTGTATGTATATATATGTAATTTTATGTGAATGATCTTCCAGTGTAGAACATTAGTGAAATATTTATAATTATTATTTTTGCTATTATTCTAAGTTAGTATTTCTCTTGAGTTCCAATGCATCTCAAACTATAGCTTTCACAGCATGATGTATCTATTTTTTGAAACTTCATTACTCATAGATACTGTGTAAGAAAATAGTTTCTTTACATGCTTCCATGTATGAGTATTTCTCATGTGACGGTTTCAAGAACAACTGCTTTCTTTGTTGATGAAACTAGAGCCAGTGCTATTTGAATATCAAAAATGCGGGAAAATATTTGCATTTTTAACTTCTTTGTCATCTTGACATAAATCACCTTGAGGAATTATTTTCTTATTGAGGAAATCACACTCTAATATTTGAAACCATTTTTAATACGTAATACTTTATGGCTTTTCTTAATAAAACATCTTGCTTTTGCAGACTGTTATTTTTTAGATATATGTTCATTTTGTCTGGTTTCATTTGATAACATGCCTTGTTGCATATAATGATATTCACATACTCTGCACTGTACAGACTGCTAACGTTTTCCTAAGGAGCCCTGATCTCACCTGTTCTCGTCAGTGTTGTACTGAGGTGTGGCTACAGCTGGGAGCATGTACTTGTCACATCTGTGAGTATCTCCTGAAGATGAGAGGGAGAGTGTATATGTTACTTGATGTAAATCTGTATCCTAAATGATTTAACAATCAGGCTCAGTGTAATGGATATAAGAAAATAAATTGGTGAGTATTCTCATTTAAAAGAAATGTTCTGTATGATCCCAAAAGGGTACATCTAAGGCCAATTACAAGACAATAAAGGAAGATATGCTTAAATTTGCTATAAGAATTTTATAAAATTTTAATAGAATTATTCAGATATGGAATGGACTAGTTATAAATTTCCTGTCACTGTAGGTTTATACCAGCTTAGTGGGAAGGATAGGGAAAGGACCCAATTTGATCATCTATCAAATATTTAATGTATACTTACTGTGTATTATTCATTGATCTAGGCACTAGGGATTCAAAAATGAATCAATAGTCCTATCACTCCTCAGTAATAAGTGATAGGTGATATAAAAAATAGTATGAAATGTTTAAAATGTTCAAAAGTGTAAAAAATAATAAATAATTATGTGATCACCACCCAACTTAAGAAGTGTTACTTATATAGTTCAAAATTCCTGTAGCCCTTTCTCATGGCTAAATGCAAAAAGTTTTATTCTCTTACATTTTTTTGTGCTTTAACCAAGGCATCACTAAATCATATATGGTGGCAATTAGCATGTGTTTACATTTTATATTTATATACAGTTATAGTGCCTGCATGATTCTGTAACCAATGAATATGTGATACATCTATGCTTCCACTTGTTTATCTTGTTCATTCATTTTTATTGTTATAGAATGCTCCCGTGTTTGAGCATGCCACAATTTTTGTTAATGTGAGGTATATGAAATGTAGATCAGAATTACCTACTCTAAGGTCTGACATTTTCTATTCTATTTTTTAATAAATGTTTTTAGACTTTGCTATTAAATTTTCAGATAGGCGTGTGTGTATGTCTGTTTCTGTCTTGTCAATTCTGTTCAGATATTTATTCACCGACTATAATTGGAAACATACTGTGTGTCAGTTGTTGCTTTGCCCCCCACAGATTTGTCACCCCTTTTCCCCTGGGTGATGGAGCCGCAAAGGATTACTCAAAGACCATTTCTTCTGAGCAGTGGGAAGACCCAAAGTGGTTAATCGCCTGGAACCCTCAAGAATGAGCCATTCCTTCCATTTGGGAAATTAACCATGAATTGGGGTTCTCTTCCTGTATTTATTCTCCAGCCCAGGAAGTTACAGGAAGAGACATCGGTGGGGTTATAGTTTTAACAATATAGGCTTGTAACTTTCAGTGAAACAAGCCAGATGACATTCCATAAGGCAATTAAGTGGTCCACTAACAAAAGCTTGATCTTAGCAAACATTCCTTCTCCCTCCAGCAGCTTCCCAATAACTTTACACATCAATCAGTAACTTGTCTGTCTTTGAACCAGCAGCCTTGCTGTGTTACAACTCTTTATCTTACAACAGAGACTACATGGCCTGGGAAAATTTCCTGTTTTTTGTAAGGTCAGTATTTGAAACTGTAAGGCTTTGGAAAACCAGGCCCTGTGAAGTACATTTGCTTTATGCATACTTCACAGTCAATCACTATTCTAGTTCCTAGAAGGCAACTGTGAATCACAGAAACAAATATCTCTGTCCTATTTTGCCAATACTCTGTCTCAGTTACTTTAACTTTATATCTTAATATCCAGAGATACGTGGTTGTGAAGGGTGGAGGGAACAAGGGATGAATAAGCAGATCACAGAGGATTTGGGGGATACTGAAAGTATCCTTTCTGGTAATGATACATGCCATTATGTATTTGTTCAAACTCGTAGAATGTACAATACCAAGAATGAACCCTAATTTAAACCTCGAATTTTGTGTGATTATGATGTGTCAATGTAGGTTTATCAATTGTTAAAAAATATGTATATATGTATCACTCTGGTGGAGGAGGTTATGCATGCATGTATAGGTTCATGGGTTATATGGGAACTCTCTGTATTTTCCTTACAATTTTGTTATGAATTTAAAACTGCTGTCAAAAAAAGTCTTAAAAAAAAAAATCCAGAAGGGCAAGTTCAACTACCTGGTCCTACAAAATTGACTTTGCTTTTCTTGGTCCTTTATCCTTTCATATAAATTTTATAGTTATCTTTTCAAATTCCATGAAAAATATTACTCACTACATTGATGACTTTTATTGCCTTTCCAACCCTGTGAGTCTTTGATACTATTTTCATGTGTATGTGAAAAATTATATTATGAGGTTAATTAATAGCTAATTGTCAATAATATAGGCCCTTTTAGTGATTTGTTTTTTGCTTGAAAGTTAATTATTTGTGTATATAAATATGTATGAATTATTAAAATATGAGTAAACCTGAGATACTTTCTACAAGATATTTTTCAAAGTAGTCTTTCACCTTCTGATCTAGTGATTATTTCTCCCCCATGGAGTCTATCTAATTGAATAGACCCAAGGATCAACTGGGGACTACTTTGTTATTAATGGAGGCAGTCTTACTCCCCAGGTAGAGGGCTTGCTGGTAAAGCTCTATTTTAGAGAATGTAGCTTAGCCCCCAAGTCTTAATGGACTTTCAAACGCCCACTCTACCCCCATCACCTGCCAAAAGGAAAGGAGTAATTTAGGGATAAGTAGAAGACTGGCTTTCCTCTAAGCATCTTATTGGAAAGTAAAATATTCCTAGGAATATCTCCTTGTGGGAAAGAAAGAAAAGAAGCCCGCCTCTTGTCTCTCTCACAAACAAACATGCAAATGTATTTGTACTTTTTACATGTTTAGTATTTATGATATCCTCTATTTTTTTATTTTCTACTGGATTATCTTAATAGTATCTGGTTGATTCCTACTTCTTCTGAACACAGTATTACTTAATAAAGCAGTAGATACATAGTGAGCCCCTAAAAAACTAATTGATTGGGACTCTGGTAATTGATTTAAATTAAATTCATATATGGCGTTTCCTTATTTTGATTTATGGGATGAGAGATACTTCATAAGGAAGACTGTGGTCAGTTCAGCACACTAGAACAGAATTTTTAAAGTAGTTATTCTCATTTATGTAGTTCTTGTTTTTCCTTTTGTTGTTTTTTTGTTTGTTTTGTTTTTGTTTTTGACAGCTAGGCTGTATGGGAATCTGAACCCTTGACCATGGTGTTACGATCACCATGTTCTTACCAAGTGTTGCTTTTCCTTTTTGTGTGTATGGCTTATAAGGGATAGAGTGGGTGTTGTGGTTCCTCATCTTCAAAAGATTTTCAGAATAACTTGATTTTGACTCATACTGAAATTTGCGACATTCGTCCAAGTCTTTTCCTCTCTAATTGTATTAAAAAGCAAGATTAATAAAATCTAACACTAAAAAATAATACAGCTTTAAAAAAGTGGTATATTTATAAAGGGAACTTATTGTTAGATTGAGTTATTTAAATATCTACTTGTATAATGACAAAAAACTGCATGCAAAAATGTGTAGTATGAGGTTGGAGCCATCTGCTGGCTTATGAAGAACTACTTTGTATCTTAAAAAAATACATTTTATGCAACTGAGAAAAATCAAAGATAGCAATAGTTGAAACCAAAGTTTCCACTCAAACATGGGCATCTTAATACTGTTTTAAAGGTTTTATAGTTTATGCTTTGGGAAGGTTTCTGTATATACTGAGGTAAAAAAAAAATATATATATATATATATATATATTTTTTAAATTAGGAAACTAATATTACAAATTCTTTATTAGAAAGTCATGTTCTTTTTTATTTGACCAGACTTCATGGCTTTAAAAGCTTCTAGGTCCTTGGATAGTGAGTGTGAGTGTTTTTTGTTTTGTTTTGTCTTTCAGAAAACATCAAATCTAAATTTTTTCACACCATTCCAGTGCTTCTGACTCCAGGAAATTGAGTATTATTCTATATAATAAATGATTATAAATATTAACATGTAATATAATAGGGAAGCATTTGCTTGATTCCTTATACCATTTCTACATTATTTTTTGTCTGCAGGATCTTGGTAGTTTCTCATTTTTTGCTTTCTATTTTCCTTTCTCAGATCGTAATTTGTTACCATGAGACTCAGGAAACAGTGAAAACATCTTCAGTTGGCAAAGCTTGTTTGGTACTGCACTTTGGCTACCGTGTTGTTCTGCAGGTCTCCTTTCTAAGTGCAGGAGAGCTGCCCTGAAAGGGCTGTTAGAGCTGTTTTCACTTCCAGTGAATTAGTTCTCTATCTGTGATGAGATTAGAATCATTTAAACTCATAGATATTTCAAGAAGCTGTGAATGGCTGTTAAACACCTCAGCTAGAGTTTATAGAAGTTTTGGTTTAGATATAGTCTGAATTTTTCAGTGCTAATAATCTTTCCATGTCCCAGCCTAAGCTTTTCTATGTGTCTTATTTTAATTGATGAGGTAAAGTAAGATATTTCAGCGTTGCTCATATGTTTCAAGTAGGTTTTTCTTTCTTTTTTTTTTTTTTTGGTAGTATCATTCTTGTTGGACCAACGCTAGAGATGTTATATGACATCTTTTTATCAGATACCTAAGAATTTGTTCCCACTTCATGAGAATAAAGAAATAGGGTTTCTAGTAACAGCACTGCTGCTAGTAACTACCTAGCTGTGCAGTTGTCAGCAAGTCAATTTTTATCTCTTGTTTTTATTTTCTTAATCTACAAAATGTTAAAGTGGTACTACATAGATAGATTATTTCTTGGGTTCTGTTCATCATCTTCAAAATAGCTCTGAGATACCTAAGAATTTGTTCCCACTTCATGAGAATAAAGAAATAGGGTTTCTAGTAACAGCATTGCTGCTAGTAACTACCTAGCTATGCAGTTGTCAGCAAGTCAATTTTTATCTCTTGTTTTTATTTTCTTAATCTACAAAATACATAGATAGATTA
Organism: Galeopterus variegatus; assembly: GCF_000696425.1. Lineage (NCBI taxonomy): Eukaryota > Metazoa > Chordata > Mammalia > Dermoptera > Cynocephalidae > Galeopterus > Galeopterus variegatus. The sequence goes on along the minus strand of NW_007736284.1, from coordinate 21,817 downwards.
TTTCTTGGGTTCTGTTCATCATCTTCAAAATAGCTCTGTGTTGATTCTGTGAAGGTACCTGTGAATGTATACAATGATCTATTAATTATTGATTGTGTTGCTGTTTCTATTTTACCTTTTAAATTTTATTTTATTTCCTTTTGTATGAGTGATTATTTCTATTGTCAGTATTAAAAAGAGGAAGGCAGTTTTCCATTGTCATATATTTAGCAATTCTATCCTTTGCCAGTATGCATTTTACAAATGTATTTGTAAAAAATACAGTTTATTTCTCAAGAATTTCATTTAAACATTTATTGAGCACTTAGTATATAGCAGACTGTTGCCAGGAACTGGAAACAATAATGAATAAAACATAATCCCTGCCCTCAGGGAACTTACAGTATGATTTTTGGTTTGGTGACAGTCTAATCTCTTCAGCTCTGATAATCTTTCTGTATGTTCTAGCATTTGCTTGTATCTCTTTTGTGGGGGTGTTAGCCTGAGATGAGTCACTTCTTTATGTCCTTGCTTGGTGATTATAGTAAATTTCAATGTTCTTTTAGGGTCAAGATAGTGTATGTCGATGATATTGTAAAAATGACATATACATCTTTTAGAGCATAATGTATTTCTGAATGATGAGAAATTAATTTTTTCATTGGTCACTACATTGTAGGACAGCCATAAATGAATGAAGCACAGGTTGAGCTTGACACATTTAGAGAGACCTTGAAGTAAAAGAAGAACCTTTAAATCTACTGAGAATGGTTCTTAGAATAATTTAAGAGGCAGTGTGGGTGTTTTGTATCCTTGAAAACTCTTTGAATGGCAACTTTATATACTAGAGTATATTTAACTTTCCCTTACTCAGCTGTTTGTCAGAGTCCAAGAATTGTTTTATTTCTGAATTAAGTCTGAAGTCCCTTCATGCTCTGGTTTTACATACCTTTACCTCTGTATGACATCGGAGGAAAAGGTGTCATTTCAAAAATATGGTTTCTGTAGCCATCTAAGTTTACCAGTGCCAACATGTTGACACTTTTGTGGTTTAATATTTATAAATCCATTTCAGTGTTTTTCACTAGGCAAGGTACTTGTTGTAGAGGAGGCAAAGACCTTATAAATTTACTTCATTATGTCTAAAAGATTATCCAAGAGACGTATTTATGCAGGCATAGTTCTTTGTGCTGCTTTTCACATGAGGGAAAAAGGGTACTATAAAGGAATTTTATAGTACAGCTAACTTGCTTTTACTTAAAATGTAAAGTTTTATCATTTGTTCAATATTAATGTTAGTTTTTCTGTTTATATAAGTAAACTTATGAGGTCTGTTTAAAGAACTTCAAAGTTTTTTAGAAAAATTTTCATTTTAATTTCAGGTAATTTTACTTGTATTAAAATCTTTATGTTAATCTTGAATGTCTCACATCAGTATTTTTTAAAGACCCTTAATGTAGTATAATCTGTTCTTTTCTTGGGTAAAATGATTGTCATAATCAGCCCATTATTGTAACATTCTAACACCTTTCCTTAAATGTCCTGTTATATAAAATAAAAGATACAATGATAATGATTCTAATGGTAGGGAAATAATATGGGCATAATAGGATATGTCTATTGATACCTCATCTTTACTTTTATAGCTCTTGATCTTGTCCATAAGGATGAAATTGTTGTTAATTCTTACCTTTTCTATTACTTCAATACATAGGGATGTGATCTTATTTCAACTCCTGATCAAGACCACACTGACTTTACCAAGTGCCTTAAAGTGCTCCAAAAGAAGATAGAAGAAAAAGACCTTCAGGTAAGATATGCACCTATTTGGTGGTTAAGAGTCTTATTACCAAGGATGTGAAAGATCTCGTTTAAAGTTTTTACTTATCTGAAATGGTTATTTACTTTTGTGCTGTCTTTTTTAAAAAATTTTTTTCAGTTTTTTTTGTGTATATCAAGTAAATATGTACTCAGCTGCTAAAATATTAACATATGCACTTATATCAGAGGCCATAGATTTAAACATCTTACAGTGACAAGGTCATAAAGTGGGTAAACTGGACCATGTGTAAGGTAATTAAACTAGTTAATACGCAAGTTTATATTTGCTATATTTTTTAAAACCTGTTGAAATGGTATGCAAAATTTAAGTCTATGTTTAAAGGACCTACAGAATTAAACCTGAAGCACTGAATGACAATTGACAGTTTTTTTCTGGTCAGGGGCAATAAATTAAGGTGAGATCCACAATCAATTGTGTAATTATAAGACAAGAAAACTAGGAAAACACCCTTGTTTATTAGAATGCTTTTAATAGCACAATTAACAGGAAATGCATTTCAACCTGGCCTCAACCATCAGGTGAGATAAGGCAGTCTTCAAACACAGATGAATCGGGTCTCATCCTCTGTTTCTTTGATTTATCTTGACTCTGCTGTGTAGGCTTTGTCTTCATACTGGTTTATTTGAATGTCTCCAGCTGCCACCTGCGGCAACTTTTAACCCTTCACATGGAAGGGGATTAAGGTGTAGATGGGAGTGGGGGAGGTGTATCACTTCCCACCATCATCAGACTTAACTCCTAAGATCTCTCCATTAAGCTACTCTTGGTTTTGGCAAAGAATGATGAGAGAATCCTGACTATCTTAGCCTCCAGTGGAGTAGAATCAATCCCACATGGCTTACATATTCAGACTACATGGTTAACATACATTTCGCAGGATGGGACAGGTATCGGCAAGGCAACACTAACAAAAATTACTCCCTAGCAAAAGTTTATCAAAGTTTTACTCTAGGGTGTATATATTTATATACACACACGCACATATATACATATATATACACACACATACAGTAAGTTGAGCTAGCAAATTCTTTTCTCCATTTTAAGGAAAACCCTAGCTATCCTAATTAGCAGGTAGCTCAGTCTGCAAACTCAACAAATGTAACTGAGTGAACATTTTTCATCTCTGTTGTAGCTTTGCTGGACTATATACCAAATGTATTTTGCTACTTCCAGCAGTAAATTGCTACAATTAAATTTTTGTTTAATGAAAACAGAAAACAGCTAATTGAGAGTCGTTTGCTTCATCTAGATATAACTGGTCTTGAGTTCTTTGGGAAAAAAAAGTATAAATCTTCACAGCTGTGTTTTGATTTTCCCAACACCTCTACTGAAATTATTAAAAGCTGGGCATGCAATTATGTGAGTCTCCTTTGTTGTGTCTGATTGATAGTATCTATAATACAGTATTCAGTCATTGAACCTCAAAACAAATTAATCGTATCTCAAACTCAACAAGACCCAAATCCAGAGAGAGCCTCAGACTGGGATAAGAGGGTATGATCTGCAAAACAAATCTAACAAAGTCTTGGCCAATCCAGTGGGGAGTCCTGAAGCAAGAATACTTGTTAGAAGACTCCTATATTGGGCAAAAGTGGCAAAAACTTTGTTCTCCAACTGTGCTTAGTCATAGACTAGAGGCTACTCAGGAGGAGCATGGACGTGGCTCAGAGATTGCCTGGGAAGAGTATGGGCTTGGCAGGACGTGCTGCATCCTGAAAGGGTTTGCAGCTGGGTGATGACAGCTAACTGTCCTCCTCACAACAGTGAGGAGCTTCTTGCAGAGAAATGCAGCGGAGCCCTGCTGTGGCTGCCACAGGCCCTGGCATGCTTTGAGTGCCAGGCAGTTTTCAGCCCCTTCCTACACCAGTCTTTCTCCTTATTCCTAAAATATGCCATCTTCCCTCCTCTCCTGTGCCTTACAGTGCTACTGTACATGTTATCTCCTTTGCCTGTAGTCTTATTTTTCATTTGCTTTGCCTAGACCATGCGTGGCAGAGTTTGCCTGACTTCCCTTAACTGTTGCTCTAGGTGAAGTTCTGCCACTCTACCTTTCCATACCCCTCATTGTTTCTCTTTAAAGGCAGTACTTTGCATTTAAGAGGTGTTCCCAGAATGTTTGGTACATTTCGTGCACTACAGAAACATAAAGAGTGGTAGATTAGGGGCAAGGCTTTATTCAGAAGGCTGAGATATAATAAATAAAGAGGAGTTAGAAGGCAAAGAGGAAAAGAGTGTTTCCAGAGGGACTGCAGAGTACAGAGAGGATGAGTAGCACTCTTTAGGGGCAACAAAAAAAACCCACCTCCATCCTCTTAGGGCCCCTACTGCACTCTAGAATTAAATTGATTTAAGACAGGTTAACAGGAGAAAAGCACGCACAGTTATTTAATACAAATTTTACATGGCATAGGAGCCCTCGTAAAGAATTTGAGATCCAAAGAATCACTTAGAGTTGCTCACATAATAGATTAGAAAAAGAATAGTACAGTAGCCTCTCCTTATTCACGGGAGTAACGTTCTAAGACTCTCAATTGATTCCTGAAACTGCCAGTAGTACTGAACCTTACATATACTATGTTTTTTCCTATACACGATAAAGGAAACATTTTTTTTATACATGATAAAGTTTAATTTATAAAATAAGCACTGTAAGAAATTAACAAAAATAACTAATAGTAAAGCAGAATAATTATAACAATATGTCAGCATCACTTCTCTTGTGCTTTGGGGTCAATATTAAGTAAAACAAGGGTTCCTTGAACACAAATAAACAATATCGCGACAGTGGATTCGATAGCCAAGACTGCTACGGAATGACTAATGGGAAGGAAACATCTACAACATGGATAAGAAATTAACAAAAATAACTAATAGTAAAGCAGAATAATTATAACAATATGTCAGCATCACTACTCTTGTGCTTTGGGGTCAATATTAAGTAAAACAAGGGTTCCTTGAACACAAATAACCAATATCGCGACAGTGGATTCGATAGCCAAGACTGCTACGGAATGACTAATGGGAGGGAAACATCTACAACATGGATCTGATGGACAAAGGGAGAATTCACATCCCGGTGGGACAGAGTGGAATGGAGCCAGATTTCATCACACTGTACAGAACGGCGTGCAATTGAAAACTTATGAATTGTTTATTTCAGAAATTTTCCATTTAATATTTTTGGACCAGGATTGACTGCAGGTAACTAAAACTGTTGAAAGTAAAACCACGGATGAGGGGGATACTACTGTAAGTTGTAAAGAAGCAACCAAATTATGTGGGGAGTCTTAAAAGATGAGTTATTTTAAGAAGGTCTGTAGAGAATTCTTCTGGCCTCAACTTCTTGTCCTTGAGGATAAGGATATTGCATCTTTCACATGGGAATTTCATCCCTTTCTTAAAAGAAACAGCATGAAGGTCAGAGTAGTCTTTTTGCACTTGCTGTTTCTTAAGTGCCTTTAACTTAAATAGTCAATCTGCTGGAGTGGTATATTTTAGCGTGACATATTTAACTCATTCAACTTCAATAAACTGATGGCAGATGGAAGAAATTTATGATGGAGAATAGGATGGTTAGTTTGGTGTTTTAAAAAGCATAGTTGGATAAAGTGAAGGCTGTATTACTCATAGTTAAAATGTTCTGACTAAAAAGAGTGGTTATATTAAATCTGATGAAAGAGAGCATCTGTGAGCTTCCACCTGACTTTACATTTAACCTGAAAAGACAGTGTTGTGCTTGATTTGATGTAATAGCAAAAGAAAAGCAAGATTAAAAAGGAAAATAATACAAGCTTTCCCTTCATACATCCTTCTACACGCAAATGAGATCATTATGAGGGCTTTTAAAAATTTCTATCTAAAATTTATGTATATTGCATCAAATAATCCTTTATGCTTTTCTGTCTAATAAATCCTATCAAGTTATTATATATTTTTATTTTTCCATTTGTTACAAATATGAATTGTAATCAAGGTGTCTATATTTTATAGTAAGAGCTCTTATCTTCCTGTAAAATAAAATGTTAATTATAATACATATAAATTAAGTGCAAGGTAATATTTATTTATGTTAAGGAACTATACTGTGTAACATATTAGAACTTTATAGATTTGAATTAGGTTCTGTCCTTATCCTAAAAGAGTTTACTATCTAGAACAGGAAATTAATTTAAAAATTTCTCCAACATTACCTTATTTATTTATTTAAAATCTAATCATCTTGAACTTTTATTTTTCTGAAAAAAGGGTCTCTGATACACATGACTTTTTAATGCTTTGCCTTCATGTTGCCACATTGCTTATCTGTAACTGAGTCATGAATAATTCATGATCAGGATGCCATCTGATATGGCTGAATCTTCAAAGGACACATATATTTTCTGATGCTGTAAGACACACTTAAGATCTAGACCCTGGGATTTGGCAGAAGACATTAACAGCTATTTCTCCAAGTACCTAAAAACATAAGATACACATTCTTTAGGATGAAGCAGAAATAAATCTAGATTTAAAGTCCTAAGAATAATTGGATAGGTCTCTGTAGGATATTCACTACTGTTATGTGGCAATAGAATCAGTTACTTCAATTTCTGGTATTTTAAACACAGTCTTTATATTAGACAAACTTTTGGCAGAAAATATATTAATTTGAATCTGTATATTTTAGAGATTTAAACCTATGCTAGTTTTATTTCCTAAAACTTCAATACATTTTAGCCCCCTTATATTCATGTTTTTAAATAGTTTTTTAGTCAAATGATTCCAGATGTTGAAAAGGTTTATGAATGACAGCAAATGCCTAAATTTTATTTATACACACACACAGAATATTAATGACTACAAATTAAGTAATAAAAACTATAGGTTTATTATATATATTATTAAAATTTTGTAATGTTTTTAACAGTTTGAGCAAATACTGAATTGTGATTTATACGTACTGTATTGGGGTAGTTTCTGTGTTATTTAATTATGCCTAAATTGAAGTTCTTTACTATTGACCATTAGGTCTTTGTTAAGGAATGGTAGATAGTCTTTGTATTTAATTCCCACATGGAATTTCTCAGGTAGTTACATTATCTTTATGACTTAGCAGATACTATGAGTTTTAGAGTATTTTGTTATATCCACTAATTACCAGTACTGGATTTAGTGCACATAACATTTTTTTTTTTACAGGTAGTTACATTATCTTTATGACTTAGCAGATACTATGAGTTTTAGAGTATTTTGTTATACCCACTAATTACCAGTACTGGATTTAGTGCACATAACATTTTTTTTTTTATAATGGACTAATGGCTCTATTTTATTTCATACTAAATATCTGTTGCTCCTCACTTGAAAATCAAATTTAAGACTGTCTGATTGGACTAATTACTCATCAGTATAAGAATATCTGACCATGATAGTACCCCAAGAGGTATCTTCCAAGGTACTCTGATGTCTGAGGACAGCCTGTTTTGATGAACTGATATCTTTGACATTTATCTAGAGCAAAATGTAGTGAGAGTGTGTGTGTAAAAATGTATTCTGTAAAAAGAGAAATGCAAACCTGATGGTAAAGAAACCAGGCAGACACTACCTTAAGTGATCAAAATTAACATCATTAATGATAAGTCATGTTAATAGTATATACCCTTCTATATGGATCTAGATAGATATAGGATGAGAAGGACACTTGTGGAGTTCTTCTCTAAAACCTATAATACCAGTTTATTCTTAAAAAACAAGTAGAGAACCCCACATTGAAGGATATCCTTCAAAATATCTGACTAGTATTTTCAAGGTTATGAGAAACAAGGAAAAACTGAGAAATTGCCATCGACGGGAGGATATGATGGAGATATGACAACAAAATGCAGTATGGTAAAGTGATTTGTGTCCTGAAATTGGAAAGGATATTACAGGAAAAGTGGGGAAATGTGGATAAATTCTAAAGTTTAGTTAATAGTAGTGATTAATGTCAATATTACTTGTGACCAATGGACCATGGTTATACGAGATGTTAACTCTGGAGGAATCTGAGTAAAGGGTGTACTCCCTGAACTACTTTTGCAACTTCTGAGTAAATCAGAAATTACTCCAAAATAAGAAGTTTGCTTGAAAAAATATATTCACTGTTTCAAATATGATGTTACCTTAGGACAGGTGTGATGTTTTTGTGACATAATTCACAATAATATAGAATAAAAGCAAGTACTTCTTATCGGTTAGGGAAATCAGCAGTACCTTTTTATAGTCTTTCTCACCTTTAAAGTGTTTCCTCAAAAAGTTTCAAACTGTGAATCTCTGCTGCATATTGAGGCAACTATTTTACATGATAACTGCCTGCTAGAAAATCGTAGCTAGAGACTTGATGGTGTTTAAGCTATGAGGACAGCCCAGATCCTCTAAACCTTCCCACTTTGCCCATGGATAAATTTCAGCATTTGGTAGGACTCAATCAAAGGTAAAACTGGCCCTAGATATGGCTTTATCAGGATTACCTCNGGAGGGGAGAGAGGGAGGAGGGCGGGAAGTGTCGGTGGTGGGCCATAATAATCATATATATGGTATATTGACAAAATAAAAAATTTAAAAAAAATAAAAAAATAAAAAAAATAAATAAATAAAAAAAAAATAAGATATATCTATTTACAATTTGAACTTAAAAAAAAAAAAAAAAAAAAGTTTCAAACTGTGAATCTCTGCTGCATATTGAGGCAACTATTTTACATGATAACTGCCTGCTAGAAAATCTTAGCTAGAGACTTGATGGTGTTTAAGCTATGAGGACAGCCCAGATCCTCTAAACCTTCCCACTTTGCCCATGGATAAATTTCAACGTTTGGTAGGACTCAATCAAAGGTAAAACTGGCCCTAGATATGGCTTTATCAGGATTACCTCTAGAAGGAGTAGCCCTATTTATTCCTGAATTCCCTCCTGACTTGTCAAACTCTTCCCTGGTTTCTGTCACCACCTCATTTTCTCCCTGGCTCTCTACATGTTGCTGTTCTGTCACACCTGCCTCCTGCTCTTTATCTTCTTTCTCTGGGCTTCAGTTATCACTTCTGTGCCATGAACTCCCTAATTTATACTTCTAATCCTAAACTCCAAAACCATATTTCTACCTGCTAACTGGAGGAACTTCAGTTGTATCTAAAACAGCATTCATCATCTTTCTCACAAAATCTCATCTTTTTCTGTATTTCCCGTCTCACACAATGGCACTACCATCCATCCACCTGGCAGAAACCTAAGAGTAACCTTATGTTTTACTCTGCCACCCCCATCAGTTGGTCATAGTTCCTTGAAATTCTACAAATCTCTGTCTCTCCCTTGTGCCTACTTTGTTCTTTGCAGTCTTATTGCTACTGTGTTACTTCAGACATTTAGCACTTTTCACCCAGGTTATATTATTAGCCTCTGTTTGTCCACTGCAGTCCATCCTCTCACTAAAATTCATATGTTGTATTTTAAATGTGCATCTGCTTTAAATCTTTTATTGACTCCCATTGTTATTTATTCAACAATTATATGTTTAATGAATAAATGCACTTCTAATAAGATCAGTGAAAATTCCAAAGGACATTATGGCAAACCTTAGCTGGCATGTAGAATTCTCTGTAGGAGTCCTCTTGGTAGCATTTTTCATTTTTGATGCCATGTTAATTCTCCTGTGACATGTGTCCAGATGATTTAGCATCTTCCTTGTCTCTGCCAATTGTGAAAATGAATGTGTCTACTATTAAAAGTAATAACGCTACTTTAAACTTTTCAAATGTATTAGTTTCCAAAGCATTGTAATTAGAGGTTAGGTATTCAAGTGCTTAGGATAGGCCTGGCACTCTTCCTAGATGCATGACATAGAAAGCTATTTCATTTCTTTAAGCCTCAGTTTTCTCATCTGTAAAATAAGAGTACTCATTTACCTATAACAGCAAGTTATGAGGTAAAGCACTTACTTCAGTGCTTGTCTCATATGAAGTCCTTATTTTTTAAAAAATTGTTTACTGTAGTAGTGGTGGTAGTAATAGTCACATACTGTTGTGTGCCTTATCTATTTGATCTTTCAGGAGTATATTTCATGTAATAATATGATTTTAGAATTAGAGTATGTTTTTAGAAGTCTTTTATACCAGTTACAGTTTATTGCCCAGGTATATGGACTCTTAACGTAGAATTGTTTCTTTTGGACATATCCTGACTATACAAGAACTCTCTTAACATCAGAAACTTGAATTAGGGCC
>NW_007736284.1:7034-10435 GCF_000696425.1 Galeopterus variegatus | reverse complement strand
GGCTGAGCATGGTGCTGACAACACCAAGCCAAGAGTTAAGATCCCCTTACCGGTCATCTTTTTTTTAAAAAAAAAAAGAAAAAGAAACTTGAATTAAATAGAGCATTCCTCACATGTTGAAGTGTTTGCAGGCAAGGTCTGGACTTCTCTTTCCAGGGAACCAGTGAGAATGGAGTCTCTATATTTAATAAGGAATCCAACAGGAAGGTGAGTTGCACAACACAGCTAACAATTTTTTGCACCGTGCTCTGGTGGGGAAGGAAAAGGGGAGATGCGTTTCACCATCTCTAATCTTACAATCGATATCACATGCCTTATACTCACTGAGTCATGTATTACTCCAAAATTAGGCAAAAGTTCACTTTACAGTTCCATAGGCAGACTTCTTCCCCTTAGAGATACTGTAGAGGCTACTAGGGATCGTTCAATCAGTTTAACAGACTTTTATATAGTACCTGCTCTGTATAAGTCAATATGCTACGATCTTGTGACTAAGTCTATGACCTCAAATATCCTCCAGTCTAATAGAGGAGACATACACCCAGGGAACTGTAGAACAATTCAAACTGTAATGAATGCTGTAACTTGCCTCTTCAGAATAGATTCAATTTTTTTGATAGATTACTCAGCAATTGTTTTTATATAACCTTTTCCTATTTCACCCTTTAACTTTTCATCTTTAGAAAATGGAATAATATAATTTTTTTTCTAATGGAAATTGAAGCTCATGTTGATGAAGCCTTCTGGGACCACACTAAAGCAGCATCCCTCAGCCCACCTCTCCCATCCCTTGGCTTAGCCATCCTTATACCCTTCCCTGCTCATTGTTCTCCATAGCAGTTGTTACATCTGACATACTGTGTATTTAGAATATTTGTTTCTATTACATCTTCACTCAGTAAAATATAAGCTTTGCATGGACAGGGAATTGTGCGTGTTTGTTCTCTGCTATATCTCCAGCACTGAAAACAAGAGTTTTCAAAAACAATAGCCTGGCACATAGTGGGCATTCCATAAATATTTATCATATAAATGAATATGTATAAATATGGAAAACTCCTGTCTTAGCAAATTATTTTTATCAGATTTTAGTAAATGTTATTAAGTATATGCTTTAACTTAAGAAGGCTTATTCATTGCCCCGGTCTTGTCCCATTACAATTGAATTTTTTTTTAANAATTTGGCACTACATGGAGATATCCACTATTATAAGATTATAATATATTATATGATTATGTATATTATTATAGATATTCATTATTATATGATTATCTGATTATGTGATTGGATATGCCTTCAGTAGGATGTATGCTGTGTATAATTAAAAATTATACAGCTTATTTGGTACTTTTTTTTCATTTTTTAAATTAGCATCTTATAACTTCTGGAAACTTTTTCATTTTACAAGTTATAAGTTACTTGTGAAAGTCAAGAGAGAGCTAAAAAAGGAGAACACATAGAGATTGTCTCATAAGCTACTGCCATTGTGAACTTGATGATAATAAATAATGAAAGCAATACCGTACAATTCTAACATTAGCTCTATGACTGAGGTGTTGTAAGAGTTCTATAACAAGTTTCACTACCTTTTTGCCAGTGACTATCTACTTCAAAGGGCTGTTGTAAGCTTAAATTGATCATTTTATGAAATTCTAGAGAGTAACATGACACACACCCAAGCATATATACGTGCACGCGCATGCGCACACACACACATATTCAGCTATATGTAAATGTCTACATACACCACTCCTTGCTTTTTAGTATATAACCAGCATTATTCTCTTTGTTGAGTTACTATTTATATATTCAGGTTTTGGAACAAATGCTGGGCAACTTAAGTATCAGACAAGGAAGCCAGGAGAAGACTTCTGGGCATTGAGCACTAGCAGGCTGTTTTCTGGATTATTTTGGAGAAGCCTTCAAAGAGGAATTCACATCTCTGTTTCTCCTTCTTCTTATAGGCCAGCAATCTTTTTTATAGTGCTGTGCAACAAGAGAAAATAGATAAACCCAGTGCTTTGAATTGACTTGGGAGATGTTGCCATGGATATAAAAAGCTTACTACCTTAGAGGCTGTGGCAGCCTAATCTATCCCTGCCAGAAGAGAAGCGTGCTTTTATAGGCCCCGGGACAAGGGTTAAGTTTATCTGCTTACCAGGAATCTCAGTTTGATGACTCACGTGCCAGATAAAATTTCTTATTAATGCAGAGAATTACAGATTTGCTTGATGTTGGGCTCCTCTGCAGCAGACACACTGACCTTACATGAAAAGGAGTATTTTAGTTTGAATTACAGCATTGTGAAGGTGCAGAAACTGCAGATGGAGAAAGAAACTATAACTTGAAGAATTCTGTACAACAGTGCACATATAATCAAACATCCTGAAATTGCTTAGTAGATTATAAAATGTATCCTTTTTATTTTTTGTGTCCCGTAGCAAGACATATTACATGTGGTAGTACCTACATCCATAATTATAACTGACCACAATGATAATAACATGTATTTTTTAAGAAATAATTTTTTTGAAGTTTAAGTCATGACTGAAAAACTGAAATGATATTACTGCTCATTACAGGGTTGTACATATCAGATAAATATATTTTTAGTGGTGGTTAATTACATAATCAAGAGAAGAGAAATATATATATTCTTTATATCCTATATCCTTTATATCATACATATATATTTTTATATTCTATATATAGGATTCCATCTTCTCCTTTGATTTAAATGTAACTTTCTGAGGTAACTAGGCTCATCACCTAAACCTAACAAAGAAAACATGTATACATATTGATAAATGATAATTGATTTAAAGTGATCATTTTATGAAATTCTGGAGTGTAACATGACACAAACACACACACACACACATATATATATATATACAGACATTCAGCTATGTATGTATATATATACATATTCAAATCAAATCAAAGGACAGAACCCTATAATAATCAGTATCCACTCTTCTCCTGTCTTAGTTGCTGAAAGTAGAATATGTCTCTCTGCTTCCATAACCCTCTGCTTTCCCAGTAGCAGTTCTGCTTAGCATTCCATGGTCAACATGCTGTTCCATAACAGCAAGTGGCATATTAAAATCCAGATGGCAAAGAGTAGGAATAAGATGATACCTGCTTCTCTCCTGAATCTACTCTCTACCTTCCCCTCTGAGCATATATGTGACCGTATATAATTCCCAATATGAACAGCTGGATCAAGATATTTTGAAACATATTAGAAAATAGGAATATCTGAATTCAAATTATACTGATTACATTTTGATTCTATTTTCTTATTTATTTCTACTAGAGATTTTAGATGCCTAAGGATTCTGATTTTTTAAAGCATCCATATAAATGAGATTATTTCAGAGAGGAAATCATTATTTTT
>NW_007736284.1:4807-6545 GCF_000696425.1 Galeopterus variegatus | reverse complement strand
CCTGAGGATGATGAGGTGACCAACTATTTTGTATACATGTGTTAGCTGAAACAAACTTACTCCATTGCAAAGAAATAGCTTTAAGTAATTAATGTCACTATAGTAACAGTTTTAACATTCTCATTTGGCATTAGAAAATGGTCCAGTGCATATCTAGAAACCAGAGTGTAATGACGATGTGCAAAATTTGCAATCAAAACATTCTCTATTCTTCCAGAGGTGGAAAGGGGATAATTAACATAAACTATTTATATTGCACCAGACTGCTAAACCTAAGGATTGTACTACAGCAAATCTAATTCCCACCTATTATAAACTGGTCAATAAAAAAGTTTTTGTACCTTTAAATTTTGAGAAAGTAATGCACCAAAAATACTACAAGTAGCCGAATGTAATTCATCCACATATGGAAACCAAGAGTTTCATGTATCACTTTAGATAAGAATATGAAATTAAGACTTATTTTATGGTGGAAGCAAAGCAAGAAATATTTGGGTGAAAATAAATCATGAACGATGCAAAATAGGATAGTTGCTAATAAAAAAATGATCACAAGTGCAGAAATACTAATCTTTTGGGATCAAAGCATCTCTTTACTAAAGTCAATCAGTTTCCAAAAAGGTTTGGAAAATTATGTCTTTTCTCAACTTGCTCAGTGTTGTTAGTGACAGAAGAAAGAGGATATAGGTTTCGCTTCCTTAGATCTAATAACTCAGTTTTCACAAAAAAGGGAAAGAGTTACTGTTTAGTGTTTTTTTATAAATATTCAACTTTAGTAGCTCATCATGTATGTTAGAGATTTTTAGCCAGAGTGAAAAATAACTGGTATGGGCCNTAAATATTCAACTTTAGTAGCTCATCATGTATGTTAGAGATTTTTAGCCAGAGTGAAAAATAACTGGTATGGGCCAGCCCGGTGGTGCACTCGGGAGAGTGCGGCGCTTGGGAGTGCAGGGGCGCTTGGGAGTGCAGCAGTTCTCCTGCCGTGGGTTCAGATCTTATATAGGGATGGCCGGTGAGCTCACTGGCTGAGCGTGGTGCAGGCGACACCAAGCCAAGGGTTACGATCCCCTTAATGGTCACAAAAAAGACAAAATCAATCAATCAATCAATCAATGATACTTTTAAAGTAGGATTTTAAGAATGTATTTTTAAGTTTTTTTCATTTGTCTACCAAGTAATAATTTAGCTTCTGTGGACAATATTTATGTAATACAGATTGTAATATCATTTCAAAGTCTATTTCCAAGTAGCTAATTGTTCCTGAATAGGATATAAAGATACTTTCATTTTTCAATTTACAGTAAATACCTAATGTGTTGAAGATGCTATGATAGGTACAATGGGCATTTCAAGCCACAAATAATGTATCTTTCCATTTCTTATAACCTCTGTAATTCAAAAGGAATACCTCTGAATTTCTTTTCCCTAGAAATATCTTCGTACCCTGACAGTGTGAGAGGTTTGGAGGCCATAATTACCTCCAGTAGGTTTTATAATATTCAGTTATTTATTTATACAGAGCCTGTTCTTATGTAATTTTATTCGCTCATGAATATATTCTTCATTCTCTTCCTCAAAGAATTTAATTTTCAGCAGAAATTAAAAAAAAAAAAAACCCACCAGGGTTTGTTTTATTTATGCAACTTGAAGCTCACTTCCTGATCTAGAGAAATGTAAACACATGCAAATTTGCTCTTGCTATCCCTTGGTGTATTTACATGGGGAGGAAAAAAAA
>NW_007736284.1:2305-3825 GCF_000696425.1 Galeopterus variegatus | reverse complement strand
GATAGTGCGCCGCTTGGGAAGCGCGGCGGCGCTCCCGCCCGAGGGTTCGGATCCCA
This sequence comes from Galeopterus variegatus, assembly GCF_000696425.1. Classification (NCBI taxonomy): domain Eukaryota; kingdom Metazoa; phylum Chordata; class Mammalia; order Dermoptera; family Cynocephalidae; genus Galeopterus; species Galeopterus variegatus. The sequence continues at coordinate 3,769 of NW_007736284.1, read as the reverse complement.
CATACAGACCGGTTCCCGCTCACTGGCTGAGCGAGGCGCGGGAGCAACACCGAGGGTTGCGATCCCGTTGCCAGTCCCGGTCCGGTGTGGGGGCGACACTGAGGGTTGCGATCCGTTGCCGGACACGGAAAAAGACAAAAAACAAACAAACAAACAAACAACTTTTCTCTAAAATAATGTTTATAAAAAAGTATTGTATAAACGTGCTGTGGACTAAATGTTTGTGTCCCCCCAAATTTTATATGTTAAAATCCTAACCCCTAGTGTGACCATATTAGGACATGAGGCCATTGGGAGGTAATTAGATCATGAGGGTGGAGCCCTCATGGATGGGATTAGTCATTATAAAAAGAGCTTTCTCTCTCTTTCTCTCTCTGCTCTCTGCCATGTGAGGATACAAGAAGAGGACATCTGCAAACCAGGAAGAGGGTCCTCACAAGAAGTGGATCTGTTGGCACCTTGATCTTGGACTTCCCATTCTCCAGAGCTGTGAGAAATAAATGTTGTTTAAGCTGCCCAGTCTATAGTAATTTGTTATAGCAGCCCCAGCTAAGACAACATGTTAATAAAATTTCATAACAATATATTTATAATTGGTCTCAGAAGGAAACATAGGGGAAAGAGTTTAGGATGTATGACTGGGCAAAGACTATGAATAAGACCCCAAAAGCACAGGCAACAAAAGAAAAAATAAATGGAATTATATCAAACTGAAAAAGCTGCTGCACAGCAAAGGAAACAATCAACAGAGTGAAATGAAAACCTACAGAATGGGAGAAAATATTGGCAAACTATGCATCTGACAAGAGATTATTATCCAAGGAACTCAAACATCTTAATAGTAAACAAACAAATAAATAAACAAAACCCCAGTTAAAAAAATGGCAAAGGAGCTGAATAAACATTTCTCAAAGGAAGACATATGGATGGCCAATAGTACATGAAAAACTGTTCAACATCACTAATCAGGGAATTGCAAATCAAAACCACATTGAGGTATCATCTCACCCCAGTAAGACTGGCTGTTCTCAAAAAGACAGAGAATAACAAATGCTATTGAGGATGTAGAGAAAGAAGAACCCTCCTACACTGTTGGTGGGACTGTAAATTAGTGCAGCCATTATGGAAAACAGGATGGAGGTTTCTCAAACACCTATAAATAGAACTACTATATGATTCAGCAATTCTACTACTGGGGATATACACAAAGGAATGGAAATCATCATGCAGAAGGGAAACCTATACTCCCATGTTTATCCGTATTTATCGCAGCTCTATTTACAACAGCCAGCCTAATATAGAACCAACCTAAATGTCCATCGATGGATAACTGTTTAAAGAAAATGTGGTATTCATACACAATGGAATACTACTCAGCCATAAGAAAGAATGAAATTCTTCCTTTCACAGCAACATGGATGAGCTTGGAGAAAATTATGTTAAGTGAAATAAGCCAGGCATAGA
>NW_007736284.1:0-973 GCF_000696425.1 Galeopterus variegatus | reverse complement strand
ATTGAATTATGTCCCCTCAAAACTCACTAAAGCTTGAATTATGTTCCCAAGTTTTACATATTAGAAACTTGGTCCCCACTGTGACTGTTAAGAGGCTGGGGAATCCTATTATTTTAATTGAAAAGTGGGTCCTTGAAGAGGTGATTAGATTATAGGACCTTGCCATAGTGAATAGAATAAAATGGTGATCAGAGCTGTGGTTCTGAGGGCTTTAAAAGGAGACAGAGGAGAGTCTGTCTTTCTCTCTCCCTGCTCTCTCTGCTTCCACCCTCTTGCAATGTGAGACCCCTGGGCCAATGTCATCATCACCAGATGGACTTTGGACTTCCCAGCCTCAGAAACTGTGAGCAATGAATTTAGTTTTCTTACGTATTACCCAGTTCTGTGTGTTTTGTAATGAGCAACAGAAATGAACTAATACAATTCGTAAGATCAGATCTGAGATGTGGAAAGCTTACTCTCATAACCACTGGAAGATTACTTGGATTACTTGGTTATAGAGACAACAGTGTAGGTAAGAAAGCCACACAGAAGGCCAGTCAGGTTACACGTGTGAAAACTATGATGCCTGAATTAAGGCTGTGGCAGGAGGATGGAGAAAGAATTATGTGAGAAAAAATCCTGAATTTTCTGAGTCTTCTTGTCTGNAGGAGGATGGAGAAAGAATTATGTGAGAAAAAATCCTGAATTTTCTGAGTCTTCTTGTCTGTGAATTGAAGCCTTATCATTTTGCCATTGCAAGAGGCATTATTTCTTTCTTATCCAAACAGGCTTACATTAAACTGTTACTTACATTAAAATGTGGCCTGTTTGAAACTGAGTATTGTTTCTGCAGCTTCCAGGATCCAGCCAGGTATACCCTGTATTTGTCAGTATAGCATATCTTGATACCATAAAATCAGAGGTCTTTAATTTTTCTGGTTTGTCATTGTGCTTCAGATCAATCACTCAAATTATTTTATAAGCTTTCTAA
>NW_007736283.1:66276-66485 GCF_000696425.1 Galeopterus variegatus | reverse complement strand
AAAGTCAGGTGGGTCCAACACTGTCCCTGCACTGCAGATGGAGCCTCCAACCCTACGTGGCTGGGACAGTGTCCCACCAAGCGTCCAAACCTCTTTCCTCCGGCCAAGTCTCACCGTGACGTTTCAGGTGAAACGTCACCAGCTCCACGCCTGACCTCATCTGCCTCCCCCAGTGTGTAGAGACCCCAGCTGCACACTGGTGCCATGCC
>NW_007736283.1:61951-62488 GCF_000696425.1 Galeopterus variegatus | reverse complement strand
TTGCAGGTAAGAAAGGTCGTGAGCGGTGTGGGGAGGAGTCCCCGCTTGCCTCCTGCCTGGCGTCTTCCCCGACACAGGGCAGTTGCAGGGGACACTTCTTTGGCCAAGGCGGTTCAGCCTGCCACTCGTCCTTACCCCTTCCACCTCTTCCAGGTTCCTCTGGTCCCTTCCCGCTGACCAGTGCCAGGGACACATTTCTGGCATTGTGGATGCTGGCCTGTCTTGGGCCCCCTCTGGGGGAGCCAGCCTGCAGGCCCAGGTGAGTCCCCAGGAGCAGAACGGGCCATCTTGACAGCCCCTCTCACCTCCACGTGGCTCCCCAGAGGTCCCGCACCTGCGTGGTCCACGTCGTGGTGACTGGGTAGGCTGAGTGTCTGCAGGGCGTAGCTCTGTGGGGCCCAGTCTGCGAGGATGGTGTCCTTCACCTCCTCTTCTTCCCAGTGCAGGGTGAGGCCCCAAAGGAGGGCTCAGGTGGTGGACGGGAGGAGCCCTCCCTCCCGGGAGGGTGGGGAGCAGGAGGTTCTGTCCCGGGAGGGG
>NW_007736283.1:61562-61870 GCF_000696425.1 Galeopterus variegatus | reverse complement strand
GGGAGGGGGTGGCAGGGCTGGGAGGAGGCCTGCTGGGCTCAGATCCGCCACATGCACGCACAGCGCCATCAGGCCAGGTCAGGAGGGAGGGTCTCGCGCTGGCAGCGCATTGGCTGCTCTGAGCAGAGGCTGCAGGTGCCCGGTGTGGCCATTGCAAAGGTCCGTTTGGGTGAGTGGGAAGGAAATGAGCCAGGGATCTCGGGCACCCGATGTACCCTCTGGAACCTTCTCAGAGTGTAGAGCAGCATGCCCATCCCCCTACCCAGTCTCCCCTGCTGGTCGTGGGCCTGACTCCACTTGCCAGGGAG
>NW_007736283.1:58964-60500 GCF_000696425.1 Galeopterus variegatus | reverse complement strand
CCTCCCCGCCCCCTGCCCTCCCTCCTCGTGACCAATGGCTGCTGTCACATGTGCACCTGAGGCAGTGCACCAGCCACGCTGCTCTCACATGGACAGGCACAGTGGCCTGGCCTCTTTCCTAGTGGGGCCACCACTGTCGTTGGCGGGGGGTGGGGGTTCCTGTAGACAAACGTCCTAAAGTCAGGTGGGTCCAACACTGTCCCTGCACTGCAGATGGAGCCTCCAACCCTACGTGGCCGGGACAGTGTCCCACCAAGCGTCCAAACCTCTTTCCTCCGGCCAAGTCTCACCGTGACGTTTCAGGTGAGAAACGTCACCAGCTCCAGGCCTGACCTCATCTGCCTCCCCCAGTGTGTAGAGACCCCAGCTGCACACTGGTGCCATGCCAGCCTTTGCCAAAGCCCTACGGACACCCACTGGAGGCCAGTTTTCCTGCTGGGGGAGCTCGTCCACATCAGGGGTCAGGGGACGGGTCTGGTCATGACCCAGGACCGACCCCTCTGTCCCATCCCTCTTCTCCTGGTAAATTTTCCCAGGGACCTCCAGAGGCCCTGTCTCGGGGACATGTGGGCTGCAGTCATCAGTCTCACAGCTGCCCCTCTGATGCCTGTCTCTGTCCTTTCAGACCAGGGGCCGCTGGCAGGGGGCCACCCCTGCCACTGTCAACCTCATCACCTGCTGGAGACCCCTGAAGTGTCAACTCAGATGCATGCAGTTAAGTTTTCGGGACGAGCAGAAAGAGCACTGTGCAAGCTGCTGCGTCACCAGGACTGATGTGGTTCCCACACGTGCGGCTGATGACCACAGATGTCCCAGGCGGCCACCTCTTCTGCAGAGGTTAGCATCTGTGGCGTGCGGGAAGAGGATGTCCCCGACACAGCTCACGAGGCTGGATAACAAGCTGCTGGCTGCGGGCGTGTCCAGGTGGAGAAGGGAGAAGAGGAAGGACCAGCAGTGGAGGCTGGTGCAGCAACACCAGCTGGCTGTCCGAATGACAGTGGCTTTGAGCACTGTGACTACAGGGCCAAGCTGTCCTAACTTCAACAGACTCAGGACTCTGAGCTTGAGAAATATGAGCAGGTGATCTTTCTGTGTGGAAGAGTTTCTGTCATGTGTGTGCACGTTTGTCAAAGCAAACCATGGGCGCTCACCTCCCTTCTTCTGTGGCACAGAACAGGGAATCCATACCATTGGGCAGGGCACAGGTGGCCGATTTTATTGAAGGCCTTTTTGCTTTACTTCTCAGTGGCCGGCCTGTGTGTGAGCCACAAGGCAGCAGGTGGCTGGATTGACATGAAGGCTGCCACCGTGCGCCCCACTGCCCGTCAGTCACAGGCTGGCACGTCTGCATCCCCACCCCAGGCCTGCCACGATTCACCACGCACATCACCAGCCTCCTCTGGGAGCGGAGCGGCATGAGGCCCACCTCTGGCAAGGAGATGGGGCACACGGTGGCCGTCACCCACGGTAAGTCTAGGACCACGCAGAGGCAGCTGGTGCAGGGCACCTGCGAGGCCGTGACGACCCTGCACTCGT
>NW_007736283.1:55133-57786 GCF_000696425.1 Galeopterus variegatus | reverse complement strand
GCTACAAACGGTGGTCAGGGGCGTGGCTCTGAGGGCTTCAAAAGAAGAGGAGAGTCTGTCTTTTCCTCTCTCTGCTTTCTCTGCACCACCATTTCACAATGTGATGCCCTGCTGTCACTGTTGTGACCACCAAGGCCTTCACCAAATGTGTCCCCTGGACTTTGGACTTGCATCCTCTGAAACTAAGCAATAAATTTTGTTTTCTTATAAATAACCTGGTTCCAGGTAATTTGTTATAAGCAACAGAAGCAAACTAAGACAAAAAGTTGGTACCAGGAGTGGAGTGTGGCTTATAACAAATAGTTGAAAACGTGGAAGTGGCTTTGGAACTGCGTGTTGAAGAGAGGCTGGGAGAGTTTGAAGGAGCAGCCTAGAAAAGCTGAGATGATGGCAGAAGTTTAGAAGATAAGACAACCAGGGACAAGTGGGGACTGTTTAGAGACTGGTTGTATGTGGTGAGCAGAATGTAGATAGAAATATGGACAGTCAAGGCCATTCTGAAAAGATCTCGGATGTAAATGAGAAGGGGCTTTTTGGAAACTGGGGCGAAGGTCACCCTTGCTATGATCTGAGAAGGGAGTTGGCTGCATCGTGTCCCTGCCCTAGGACTTTGTCGAAGTTGGAACTTAAGAGCTGTGAACCAGAGTATTTGGCAGGAGAAATTTCTAAGCAGCAAAGCATTAAGGAAGCTGTGTGGCTGCTTATAACAGCCTACGCTGAGTTATGGCAGCAAAGGCGCAACATAGAGCCAGGCCTTAAACGGGAAGCAGAGCATAAAGATTTACAAATTTGCAGCCTGACCATGTGGTAGAGGAGCGGAGAGCATTTTCAAGAGAAAAATCAGATGGTGCAGCAGAGGGACTGTTTGCTAAAGACATTAGCATGGCTGTCAGGCCACTGGGCGCTAATAGCCAAGACAATGGGAGAAAGGCCCTGAAGCCATTGCAGAGATCTCGGAGGCTGCAGCTTCCATTGCAGGCCCAAAGGCCCAGGGAGACAGAACGGTCTTGGGGAACAGGCCTGAGACACCCTCCACATGCTCACTGCCCAGGACCACCTCAGGATGTTGCTTCTAACAACCCAGCTGCTCCACCTTGGCTAAATTGGCCCCAGGCATGGGGCTGGACCCTCAGCTTTGAAAGATCCAAGCCAGAAGCCTTGGTGGCAACTACATGGTGTTAGGTCTGCAGGCTCGCAGAATGCCAGAGCTGGAAAGGCTTGGGAGCCTCCACCCAGATTTCAAAGGATGTATGGAAAAGTCTGGGGGCCCTGGAAGAGGTCTGTCACAGGGATGGATTCACTGCAGACGGCTTTCACTAGAGCAATGATGACCGGGAATGCAGCATCAAGTTTCAGCAGAGAAAACCCATCAGCGCCATGCCTAAAGGAGCCGTGGGAGTGGGACCGCCATGACACCGCAGAATTGTGGAGCTACCAGTGTGCAATGCCAGCCTGCAAGAGCGGAGTTGTGGCCTCAGACCAGGAAAGCCATAGGGGTGGAGCTGCCCAAGTACTTGGGGACCCAACCCCTGCACCAGTGTGCAGAGGATGTTAAATGTGGAGTAAAGGTACATGATTCTCCAGCTTTGAGATTTAATGCCTGCCTTGCTGGGTTTTGGATTCATTTAGAACCTGTTACTTCTTTCCTTTGGCCTATTTCTCCCTTTTTGAACAGGAATATGTACCCGGTGCGTGTCCCTCCATTGTACCTTGGAAGTAGACAACTTGTCTTGTCTTCCCAGATGGGACTTTCAGTTTGGACCTCTGAGTTGAAACAATTTAAGACTTTGGGGATGAAATGAGTACATTTGTATGTGAAAAGAACATGAGTTTTGGGGGACCAGGGGCGGAATGCCTTGGGTTGAATTTCCCCTCAAAAACTTAATCCCCACTGTAACTGTTGATGGTGGGAAATCCTATTGTGGGAATTGAGAGGTGAGGCCTTGTGGAGAAGTGATTAGATAGTAGGACTCGTATAACTTCGTATAATGTATGCTATACGAAGTTATTACGTTGTTCCAGCTTTTTATTTATTTATTTACTTATTATTATTTTTTTAAATAACAATTGTTAGCTTTGACAAACAGCTCCACAAACTAGTTCTGGAGTGTTCTTTGGAGATACATGGAAGGAAGCCAAGTGCTAATCCTGGGTTGGATTAGGAGGCCGCCCTCACATCCAGGGGCAGGCAGGGAAGAGACCCTGTTTTAGAAGCAAAGAGCATGTACAGGGATTAAAAAAATAGTTAATATTGAGAGGATAATGCTGGGTCATTAGAGAAAATTGTTTCAAGGAGCAAGGTCTGCCATGATCCTACACTGTCACTCGGCTGTCTTACTTCTGTCCGTCACACCGTGCGTGCATTTCACAGCAGTGACAGATGCTTACGTGGGGATGTGGAGGGGGTTCCAGTTCTTTTTTTTTTTTTTTTTTTAAAGATGACCGGTAAGGGGATCTTAACCCTTGACTTGGTGTTGTCAGCACCACGCTCAGCCAGCGAGCTAACCGGCCATCCCTATATGGGATCCGAACCCGGGGCCTTGGTGTTATCAGCACCGCACTCTCCCGAGTGAGCCACGGGCCGGCCCCAAGAGACCCTGTTTTAGAAGCAAAGAGCATGTACAGGGACTTAAAAAAATAGTTAATATTGAGA
>NW_007736283.1:44130-54197 GCF_000696425.1 Galeopterus variegatus | reverse complement strand
GGTGGGAAGAGGCGTGGCCTGTGCGCGGGGAGGGGAGGGTGGGAAGAGGCGTGGCCTGTGCGCGGGGAGGGGAGGGTGAGAAGAGGCGTGACCTGTGCGGGGGAGGGTGAGAAGAGGCGTGGCCTGTGCGGGGAGGGTGGGAAGAGTCGTGGCCTGTGCGGGGAGGGTGGGAAGAGTCGTGGCCTGTGCGGGGAGGGTGGGAAGAGGCGTGGTCTGTGCGGGGAGGGTGAGAGGAGGCGTGACCTGTGCGGGGGAGGGTGAGAAGAGGCATTGTCTGTGCGGGGAGGGTGAGAGGAGGCGTGGCCTGTGCGGGAGCGGGGCGTCTCCGATCCGTCACCCCAGGGTCGTCACCAGGTCGACGTTTCTGCAGCTTCTGGTTTAGTTTCGCGATGTGTCCTGGGAGAGGTCAGCAGGGGGCAGGGCAGGCAGTGGGATGGTCTCGCTCCATCCGGACCCGCCCCTCACCTGGCCCCAGCCGCTCTCTGGAACCTCGGCCTTGTCCCCTCCACTCATGACCCTGACTCTGGCTCCTCCCCTCATCTGGTCCAGCCCCATCACTGCGCTGGCCTCGACCCCTGACCCTGGCCATGCTCCTTCTCGCCCTGAAGCTCCTCTGCTCCCACCCTGTGCTTTCTCCACCTCCAGCGGTGCCATCCAGGTCACCTGGGACAGAAGGAAGAGGTCAAAAGTGGGGCTCTCATCACTGGGGGGCGGGGAGGTTGGCTGGTGTTCCTGGTCCCCAGACCACCTCCCCAGGACCAGGTTGGTGGGGCTGAGGTGCGAGCCCCTTTCGGGTTCCCCTCTGACCATCTCTGCACCTCAGTCTCCAACCTCCAAGAATGGCCACGTCCACACACCCTCGAAGTGGGAGTTTCGAGGACCCCCCCATAGGAATTCGGAGACGATCCACACCCAAACCCTAGTAGTAATTTCCAGATCCCCTGGACCACTCATGAGAAGATTTAGAGGGTCCCCAAATCCAGTCACAGAGTATGTTCAGGCCCAGATTAGGTGAGCACTGGCAGCTTCACGGTCCCCCCCATACAGTTTCAAGGTCCCCCACATCAGGTTTTAGGGTGGAAGTTCCAAGGACCCCTTCATCAGTGCCTGGTGAGACCCCATTCCCAATCCCTAGAAAACAAATTTCTGTTCCCGTAGGACTCCTGGGGGTGTTTCAAGGCCCAACACGCCAGAGCCCTAGAGGAAGTTTGGAGGCTCCCAAACCCTGGTGAGGACATTGAGGCCCTGATTTGGGTGCCTTGGGGAGTTTTAACGCCCTCCCTCCACCTAACACCAGTGCAAAGCCCACCTGGGGGACAGCAGTAGCTGATGGAGGGGAACTGAGGCTGCCTGGGACACCCCAGCTCAAATCCCTGCCCCTCTCCTGCCTCTTACTGAGGGTGACCACTGTAGTCACCAAGCACCTCCTACATGCCAGCCCTGCGTCTACCAAGACCTGAAGAGGAAGAGGCCATTGTTGGTTTAGTCGCCAGCTGGGGAAACTGAGGCTGCAAGGTTAAGTAGGAGCAAGACCCGGATCTGACTCAAGAGGCAGAGTTTTGTGCTCGGGGGTCTCTGTGGTGACCCAGCAGGCATTCATCCAGTCCCCTTGCCCCTGCAGAGGAGACCACGGGAGCCATGGAGGGTGTGTGAGCAGGGGAGTAACCCAAGCTAGAAGCTGGAGATGCTGTGGCAGGAGAGGAGCCCAGGCTGCAGCTCCCCCTTTGGCCACCAGGGGCTGTCCCAGCCTGAAGCAACTATGTTTCCCAAGCCCCTGTTCTGGTGCCAGCAGGGAACTGGCTCCTACTTCCAGAATCTGCCTCTGCAACCTCAGGACACAAAGTAAACCCTCTGAGCCTCGGTTTTCCCATCTGTAAAGTGGGGCAGTGACAGGACGCGCCTCACTGGGAGAGGCCAGTGAGGAGATGAAAGGAAAGTGCTTCAGCATCCAGCAGGTGCTCAATGGATGCACAGGCCCTGCCCATGGCTCAGGGTGGATGGACAGACGGATAACACTGAAACATGGTGAGGAACATGTTTTGGGGTGAGACACTTGAGTCCATTTGGGACATGCTGAATCCAACAGCCTGAGGGGACATCCAGAGGTGCAGGAGGGGGCCGGGCCCTAGGGGAAGGTGGGGCATTCAGGCTGCACTGACCTCAACCTCCCCTCCATGTGGCCAAGGGAGCCAACGCTTCCTGTGGGAAATCAGCCTAGTTAGAGGCTTCTGGCTGCCTGGCATGACGGCTGAGAAGTGATGAGCTCCCCATCGTTGGGGCTGTGCAAGCAGACCAGGGGTCTTCAACAGCAGCTGGGCCAGGGCACCAACCCGGGAGGCCTGATTCTCCAAGCACACACCAGGAGGCGAGTCACCGCCTGATGAGTGGGGACTGAGGGTGGCACTACTCAGTGGCTGGATTTCCCGGTCAGACAACAGGTTCCAAAGGCTACAGAACAGACATTCCTCAGCTCTGGGCACTAGGCAGGCCACTCCTGCCTGGTGAAATGTAAGCTGGGCCTGGCTCTGTGGGCTGCATGTTTTTCCAGTGGCTTCTTCAGCCACGGCCTGACCACAACTTAGATTCCATTGGGTCAGCCATTTCCAAGTGTTTATGTTCATGTGGGCCAGGTGGCAGGCGAGGGCCAAGGCCAGGGGCCCGGGCCTCCCAAAACTTCTGGAGAAGCAGCTCCAGGCCCTTAACCAGACATCCCTCCGCCTAGAAGCCCCCTAGTAAAGCTACTCAGCAGCTGAGTAATAAGGGATGGGCATGATCTTGCTGAAAGTATCAGGGGAACTTGTGTGTCCCCTGAGGAGGGGCCTGGCACCCTGCTCAGAACCCTAGGTGCACAGACACAACCCTTGGCAAAGTTGACTTGTTTGAGCTGTACCGTTCTGGCCTGCAAACTTTAGGGTCAGCTTGGGGCCAGGTCGGCAGCCACAATTACAGATCAGAGGCTGGGATTGCAAGTGAACAGCCCTGCCTCCCTGTGGGACTCTGGGTAAATGACTTTCCTCGCTCAGCCTCTGTTTCCCCAGGTGTAAAATGGAGATAGTAATGAAACTTGCTTTAAAGGGTTGTTGACAGGATCCACCCCAACGCATGGCAGGTGCTGCACAAACATGAGATCTCTTTTCTCCCTCATGGCTGAATCTGCCTCTGCCGCCCCCATCTGACTGGAAGCCCCCTGAGGGCAGAGGCTGGGCCCTCGAGAGGAGGTGGTGAGTTGGGGTTTGTCTGACTATCTCCCTCCCCTGCTCAAAATCCTCATAGGCAAAAGGCAAACTCTAAAACCTGCATTCAAGGCCTTTGAACATCTGAACCTGGTTTGACAACCTCCTATTCACCCTTCAAAGTCAACATCAAAATGCCCTCTCCCCAGAAAGCCTTGCCTAGTGCCAGCAGGGAAAGGGCAGTCCAGGGGAACGCTGATGTCCCACTGCCTGACCCCTCCCAGGGCAGGTCCTGGGGTGTGGGGTCTGGGCAGGTGGAAGGGAGGAGACCCCAGAGGTCAGGGAGGCAGCAGACACTGACTTTTGGAGTAGGGTGAAGGGAATACACACCACCCTAGTCAGGGCCACAGCCACTGTGGAGCACAGAGGATGTGTCAGAGAGCCAGACATGCCTGTCATTGGTCCCGAGATCATGCTGTCCTCATCATGCCCCATCTCTGTCCCCTGCAGTCAGATAGTCCCACCCATATACCTGACCACTTTCTTGTCACCCAATTGGTGACACTGTCATCCTCAGCACAGCCACATAGGCAGTTACGCCCCAAAAATGCACAAGGCTGGACATGCGGGGCACATCAGAAACACAGGACATGCCAGACACTGAGCTGCCTCTAGCAGCCACATGGGCAGTGTAAAGCTAATGACTACGAGCAGGGCTCAGGCTCACAGACCCCTCAAGCCCATTGTACACACTGGTTTACGAGCTAGGCAGTAGGAGAAGGTCCTGCGAGCCGTGGGTAAAAAATTAATAGGCTTTATTCAGAGCTAGGAGCAGCCGCCCTAGGGCCCTCCTGGAGTGTCCTGAGAAGCACCGTGTATCAGAGCCGTTAGTCCTTTATACTTAAGTCCATAACCCAGGACATCTGGGTGCACATGCACAATTACATTAGACAATAACCAAGGAACACCTGGGCGCAGGTGCATATTTACATCAAATGCTCAGCAAGATTCTGAACATCCGAGGGGCCCTGACCATTTTCCTGTATTTTCCCAACAGGTGGATACGCTTCTGTGACACAAAGCCTTGTGCTGCAGGGTCACTCATGTCTGTGCTCACCTGTGCACAGTGTCTCCTTGACCCACCCAGAGTCGCCCCACACAGTGGGACCCTCTTGACCTCCAGATACCTGGCTGGCTTGAGTCAAGCCAATTCCAACCCCCCATGACCCTCAAGTTCTCTCTGACGGTTCTGCCCCACTGAGCACACCGGGCCACCGTCTGGTGAGAACTGGCCTGGCTGCCCATCTGGGGGCTCAGCACAGGGACACACACACACAATGTGGGCACACATGTGCTGCCATGTGATGTCTGCCTGCACACCTGGGGTACAGATATGCTCGATCATGCACAAACTTAGCCCCAGGCCTGGCCCTCACAGAGCCCCAGTCAGAATGGAGAGGCAGAACCGGGCACAGATATCCCAGCATGTATTGTCAGGCTTGGGCCAGTAAGAGGCCAGGGGCTGGGAAAACCCATAGGGTCTCCTCCCTTCTGCCTTCCCAGACCCCCTACCCCAGGACCTTCCCTGGGAAGGGTCAGGCAGTGGGACGTCAGCGTTCACCTGGACTGCCCTTTCCTTGCTAGCACCCTGCCTGGGTTTCCACCATTAAATCTCAAGCATTTTCCCCACCTGACTGAAGTGGGTCTCCCTGCCATGCTGGCTCCAGTCTTTGGGGTCTGAGACTGGGTTATACCCAACTCCAAGGGCTGATGAGAGAGACAGATGGGGCCTGGGAAGTGGTGGCCGTGCCAGATCCATGAGATCCCCATGGAGGAGCCAGGCATGTTCAGTCAGGACAGGAGGTGGCTGGTGGGAATGGGGCAGGTCGAAGCTTGTTTCTCTGGGGTGTTGAAAATAATGGTGTACTTCAAGGGGAACCCACAGTTTTGCTATTGGGTCATCTCTTCCAGGACGTTTGTTCACTGTGGGTTCCAGGACGTTTGTTCACTGTGGTCATTGACATTCAAATTTCATAAGATTTTCACATGTCACTGTTGGGGTGCAGAAAGCTGTTGCCCCAAAATATGGTGCTTTGACATGTTGAAATAAAGAAGCAGCCTCAAGTTCTCTCTGACGTCCCCCTCTTTTGTCTCTCAATCCTCTGTCACTCCCCAAAGCACGGGATGAAGCTGGTCCCTCACTTGCCTGAAGTCCAGACCACCAAAGAAGACGATCACCTGTGGACTTTTCCCTGAGTTTTCATTAACTTAACTCACAGCCCAGGGAGAAAGACCGCAGCGTGTCAACACACCTGTGCAAACTTTTGTCGCAGACACATTGTCTTCTATTTTGATCTCATTCAGTATGTTGAAGAGGATCATTTACCAGCCACTGTCTGCTCTTCGGGTCAAACAGACTTTGTCCCAGGCATCTGTGTGTCCTCCAGGCCCATTGTGTCCCCCTAAGAACCATTCACTCCTGCACCCCATTTTCCCTTTCCTATGAAGATGGGTACATAAGCTCTGTACCCCACTGCAAAATTGGAAAATTACTCTCTTATGATTCCCCCCTGCGTTTCCCCTCCCAGCACGTTAAAATAATAAAAATTTGTTATGTCTTCTCTTCATATTAATCTGTTTATTAGCTTATTTTTCAGAGAACCTTCATGGTTTTGAGAAGGTTTTCCTTGGCCCCTATATCACTAAATCTTTTTCTTTCCTAATTGTTTACAAACAGAAAAACCCCAGGTTGTACAAAAGACAGGCAGTGGGCCCTTCCATACTAGTGTAGAAAGGTAGATAATATTCTGTTCTCCGATTTTCCATGTTTTCCTTCTGATGGTGTAAAAGCATATTACCATACTAAATACTTTTATGCCTCACTTAAAAAAAAAATTTTTTTTTAAAGGTGACCGGTAAGGAGATCTTAACCCTTGACTCGGTGTTGTCAGCACCACGCTCTCCCAAGTGAGCCACGGGCTGGCCCACACTTTTTAAAACTTTTTATGTCTATACAATTATCATGGGTCAATTAAGAAAAGTAAATTAAAAACAGAAAAAAAGAGAAATAGAAACTAGAATAGTGGTTAGCAGAGGCAGGGAAAGGGAAGGGGTGTGGGGAATGGTTGGTAGACGGATACAAAGTCACAAAGGGACAGTTAGGAAGAAAAGTTCTGGTGCTCTAGGATGACAAGATCTAATGATATTGTATTGATGGGTATTGTATAACTAATGGTCTGTCTATTTCAAGATAGCCAGAAAAAAAGGATCTTGAATGTCATAACCACAAAGAAACGATAAATGTTTAGGTGACAGATATGCTACTATTCTGATCATTATACAACATACGCATGTATTGAAACAAGCTGTAGCCCATAAACATGTACAATGAAAAAATAAATTAATATTAAATAATAATAATAATAAAATTAAATAATAATAATGATAAACACTTATTGTATCTGTGAACAAGGCTTCAAGTTATACCAAGATTTCATGGCTCAGGATGGTTTGGAAGCCAACAAGCCTCTGAAGTTACAATCATTTAAAATTCAATAGGGGCCAAAACTTAACGATGTGGGTGCTAGTTAAACTTTCGCTTGCTGATAGCTGTTAACTTCCCACTCAGAACCCCTTGCTCCTGTAGCATAATTGTAAATTGCTGACGTCTGGTTTTCCATGGAGCTGGGAGAGATGACGCAAAGATCACCAAGAGAATTTGTCTGTTTTTGTTGTTGTTGTTTGTTTTTTTGGTGTGTGTGTTTTGGCAGCTGGCCGGTTATGAGTGTGTTTTGCAGAAAGATGGATGCTCTCAAAGACATGCAACCACCGGATGACCCAGCCCCAGCTGCCGGGGACGCCAAAGAGCCGGCTGCCCAAGGTCTCATCTGGGGTCGGAGAAACACAGGCTTTCCCTAAACTTCCTCGAGACCCCCCTGCCTTCTCTCTCACCTCTATAAACTCTGGGATGGGAGAGAGTTTGCTCTCCCGTCCTCTTGCCTCAGCCAATTCGAATAAACCGTGCTCTACCTCCAAGCACAGGTGTTTCGGTGTATTGGCTTTAGCTGGACATCGGGCACCCAAACCTAAAATTTCGGGTTTCGGTAACAATACGCTTTGTTATTTAAACAAACAGATGCGGGCCGTCCGCTTATCTTGGTTTGTTAGAGAGCGGGATTGTAACACCAAGGTCAAGGGTTCGGATCCCTGCACCGGCAGCAGCCAAAATTAAAATAAAACCTAGGCAAATAAAAAAATGGAGCGGGATTGTAACACCAAGGTCAAGGGTTCGGATCCCTGCACCGGCAGCAGCCAAAATCAAAATAAAACCTAGGTAAATAAAAAAATAGCTGCATATCCTACGATGATCTCCTTTGAGATGACCTCCCCGAACCACAAGTGCGGGTTTTTCACATTTTTTTCGCCAATTTCCCGGGAAACACTCAGCATCCCTGCGGGGGGGAGGGGCTGATGTCGCAAGGAATTCTGGGGGATGTAGTCCTAGTTTGCAGAGGACGAGTCCCTTAGCGCCGTGCTGCCATATTTCCGGCGGAAGTTGCTGGGAGTGGAAAAGCTGTGAGCTCTTTTTCCGCAAACGTCGCTCACGGGAGCACCTGGGAGACGCGTGGGGGCGTGGCCCCTGTCTCCACGTGATTGGCCAGCAGCTTCCCAAATACGCGCAGACGGCGCTTCTGGGGTCCCGCTTCTCTTGCAAGGCCTTCTGGGAGTTGTAGTTCGGACTCCTGCCCAAGCTCGGCCGTGGGGAGGAGGCTGGGAGGATGGATCCCGGGTCCGGGACCGACGAGGCGCCGCTGGCCAGCCTGGTCTGGTCGTCGGCCTCGGCGCCCCCGCCGCGGGGATTCAGCGCGGTGAGCGGCGTCGGGGGGCGGAGGTTGGGTGGGGGCAGAGGCGACCGCGGGGGAGCGGGACCCGGCGCTGACCCCGTCCGCTCCGCAGATCTCCTGCACCGTCGAGGGGGCGCCCGCCAGCGTCGGCAAGAGCTTCGCGCAGAAGTCCGGCTACTTCCTGTGCCTCAGTCCTCTGGGCAGCTTGGAGGTAGGGGGACACCTTCGGGGCCACCGGGGCCCACCCGCCGCCCCTGTGCGCTCGCGGGGCCCTGTGCCGGGCGCGCCGTCCCCGCTGCTCTGCTGGCGATCCTCGCTGTGTCCTCCCCACTTTGTCCCCAGAATCCGCAGGAGAACGTGGTGGCCGATATCCAGATCGTGGTGGACAAGAGCCCCCTCCCCCCGGGCTTCTCCCCAGTCTGCGACCCCCTGGACTCCAGTAAGGCCCGCGTCGGTGTGGGAGGTGTCCGGGTTCTGCGGGGAGGAGCGGGACAGGAGGGACGACAGGGGCCGCGACCGCCCCCTGCCCCGCACACTGGCGACGACAGGGTTGGCTGAGGACTCTGGATCCCTGTTCTAGGGCGGGGCGGTGTGCTCTGTCCTGAGTGTCCCGCAATAAGTCCAGCAACCTGTTTTATTACTGTTATTGCTGTTTGTCCCCTCCTTAATCATAGCCAACCAAAGCCACCGGGCAGTTCTCTTTTTCACTTCCAGGCCTTTGCGCACGCCGTGTCCTCTGCCTGGAGCGCACTTTCCTCCTGTTTGCTTGGCTAATTAGTCATGGTCCCTCAGGTCTGAGCTTCGACCGTCCTGACTTCCTCTTCTGGTTCCAGGTGCAGCCAGCCTAGCCCTGATCGCAGCTTCCCACCCTTTCTTGTCATTTTTTTTTTTTTTTGTGACCGGTAAGGGGATCATAACCCTTGGCTTGGTGTCGCCTGCACCGCGCTCAGCCAGTGAGCGCAACTGCCCATCTCCGAACCTGCCGCCTTGGCGCTCCCAGCGCCGCACTCTCCCGAGTGAGCCACAGGGTCGGCCCCTTTCTTGTCATTTTTATTTGACTCTCAGGGTATGTTCATTGATACTAGAGTTGGCAAACCTTTACGCAAAGTACCAGATACTAAGTATTTTAGGCTTTTTCAGGCCACATGTTGTCTGTTGCATATTCTTTTTTTTCACAACTCCCTAGAAATGTAAAAGCCATTCTTAGCTCATGAGCTGTATAGAAACAGGCCTTGGGCCAGATTTGGCTCATGGGCTGTAGTTTGCTGACCCCTGGATTAGAGGACTGAGGGAAAGTGAGGTTTGGAAGTCCAGGATGGTCACCCAGTTCTGTGTGATCACACAGTTACCCACCCTCCCTGTGGCACCCACAGCCACCCTGAGTGCTCCTTCATGTCAACAAAGGTCAGCCTACCACAGTGACTCCTAAAACCTACATGGAATCCCCTCTTATGTCTATACCATTTGTGATTTAACCCCCGCCCCCCACAATGCCACGTGGGTCGCTGCCTTAAATGGCACCCTGGTGAGCATTATCCCAGCGTCATCTTTGGACCCTTACACCCCTGACCCACTTCCCTTTCTCACTCTCCTGTCCCCCCACTCCCAGAGGCCTCCATGTCCAAGAAGAAACGCATGTGCGTGAAGCTGGTGCCCCTGGGGGCCGCAGACACGGCTGTGTATGATGTCCGGCTGAGCGGGAAGACCAAAACGGTGCCTGGATACCTGCGAATAGGGTAGGGCAGCACCCCAGCTTCTGGCCTCCTCCGCTGCCTCCCCAACACCTGACCTACTCCTCTGACCCTCAGGGACTCGTCTGAGCCGTACTATCCCTTCTGCCAGATTCTGTATGTTAAAACAGGGACAGTTGTACCAGTCTTGTAGGGTTGTTGTGAGGAGTCAGTGAGTTGGTGTCTAAAGTACACAGAACGTGGGCTGGCTGGTTTGCGCATTTGGTTAGAATGCTGTATTGTAACACCAAGGTCAAGGGTTTGGATCCCTGTATGGCCAGCTACCGAAAAAAAAAAAAAAGGACATGGAAAAGAAATCA
>NW_007736283.1:40569-44120 GCF_000696425.1 Galeopterus variegatus | reverse complement strand
GAAGACCAAATCGGTGCCTGGATACCTGCGAATAGGGTAGGGCAGCACCCCTGCTTCTGGCCTCTTCCGCTACCTTCCCAACACCTGATCTACTCCTCTGACCCTCAGGAACTCGTCTGAGCCGTACTATCCCTTCTGCCAGATTCTGTATGTTAAAACAGGGACAGTTGTACCAGTCTTGTAGGGTTGTTGTGAGGAGTCAGTGAGTTGGTGTCTAAAGTACACAGAACGTGGGCTGGCTGGTTTGCGCATTTGGTTAGAATGCTGTATTGTAACACCAAGGTCAAGGGTTTGGATCCCTGTATGGCCAGCTACCGAAAAAAAAAAAAAAGTACATGGAACAGTAATCAGCACCCAGAATTATTAGTTAGTACGCTGCTTAGATGCTGAAACAAAAGTCCCCCAAAAGACAGAGGTCACCCAGAGGTCCAGGTCCCCTGCTTTCCCTGGGTGACTGTCTTCAGCCCTGGCTGCACATCAGGCCAGGATCCCTCCCCTTTTCCCTCCTGCTCCAGGGACATGGGCGGCTTTGCCATCTGGTGCAAGAAGGCCAAGGCTCCGAAGCCGGTGCCCAAGCCCCGAGGTCTCAGCCGGGACATGCGGGGCCTCTCCCTGGACCCAGCCAGCCAGCCCAGGTGAGCCAATGGGCACAAGGAGTGGGGGTTGCCATGGTGGAGGGGGGTCAACCTGACCTGGTTGTCACATCTCTACCAGCAAGAGTGGCTTTCCGGAGCGGACACTGTCAAGACTGGGCTCTCGGGCATCTACCCTGCGGAGGAATGACTCTATCTATGAGGCTTCCAGCCTCTATGGCATTTCAGGTGAGCACAGAGTGGAGAAACTGAGGCATGGAGGTGGGAGTGTGTGTGACTGGCCCAAGATCACACAGCCAGAGAGGCACCCCATACCCCATCCCTCATCTCCACCCCTAACTTTGGATTCTGTAAAGACTGGGAAGAGCTGGGTCCTGCAGAGTGGGCCTCTTTGGGCTGGGTGGGCAGCAGGCTGGCCTCAAGTCCCCTACACCTCAATTGCTTTGCCGGCATGTTTCTTTTCAGCCATGGATGGGGTTCCCTTCACGCTGCACCCCCGATTCGAGGGCAAGAGCTGTGGCCCCCTGGTGAGTTGGGTGCCCATGAGCCTGGGTTTGCTCCCACCTATTGTAGTTCTAGGTGCCAGGACATCCCTGCATCCAGCCACCCCAGCACAGAGGCCCACTGTCCTGCATGGGGGATGGGTGGCAGCTGAAAGTCTCCAGTCCCAGAATGGGGGAGTTGCGACGGGCAGCCAGATGCTAGTAGCTAGGGGTTGTGACAGGTAGGGGGGTATGTCCAGACAAGTATTGGGGGGATCCTTGAAGACATGGGAATGGGGGTTCCAGATTGACACTTGGACCCAAGACTGACCTGCCCCTGTCCACCAGGCCTTTTCTGCCTTTGGGGACCTGACTATCAAGTCGCTGGCGGACATTGAGGAGGAGGTGAGTTCAGGCACGGGGAGGGAGTACACAAGGGTGGCTGCCCCACTCTCCCCTGGGTCCCCTTCTCCCCAAGGCACACCCCGTCTCTTCAGGACTGGAGACTGCTTAGTCCCTAAGTGCCCCCCCATTCTTTGTTCGCCACCCCCCATGGTCCTCCCTTTACTCTGGTCTTCCCTCACTCTCACTCTCCCCTTCCCCCCAGTACAACTACGGCTTCGTGGTGGAGAAGACAGCAGCTGCCCGCCTGCCCCCCAGCGTCTCATAGCCCTTACCCCACCCAGGGGAGAGCCCCCTGCCTGACACTCGCAGCCTTGCGGCCACCTGCCCCACCCGATCTTGGGAACGTCCACGTGGCAGGGCATTTCTGACCTTCAGCCACCTGTGGCCAGAGCTGCAGCCCTGGAGGAGGGGGTGGGAAGAGGCTGCTAGGTGGTGGGGCATCCTGCCCCGGACTCTGCAGGGCAGGGGTCGGGGCTGGACAGAAACCAGTGCCTTCAAGTCATTCGTGTCAAAACTCTCGGTGCCCGGAGGCAGGTGTCCTCCTGGTAATAAACACTACCCTGTACCTACTGTCTGCAGTCCTGGTCCTGGCCCTGGATCCTCTGTGGGTCCAGGTCCTCATCAAACACATGGAACTGGAGCCCTGGCCACTCTCCCCACAGCAAGTGGGTGAAATCATGGCGGGGAGGCACTGCTGCTGGGATTCCCATTCTACAGAGGGGGAAATTGAGGCTCAGGGAGTCGGTGAGCCAGGATAGTAAATCACAGGGAAGACCCAGTCCTGGCCCCCCATTGCTGGGCTAATAACAGGAGCTGACAGTAACGGCTGCTGTTTATATTGCGTTGACCACATTCCCACACTCAATGCACCTTTATTTTATTTCATCTTCCAACAAGCCAGTGAGAAGCCCGGGTTTTGCTGCCATTTTACAGATAGAGAAACTGAGGCAGGGGGCAGTAAGTTCACAGCTGGGATTTGAACCCAGAGCCCTCTCCCTTAACCATCAGGCTGTTCTGCACGTTCTTTTTCCTCTGTGGTGTGGAGAGTGCAGTTTATGGGTACATACAGCCAAATAATCCTCATTACTCACGCTGGTTATGTTCTATAAAATTGCCAGGAAAACTGGATTTGCAGACACTGGACCGTTGCTCCTGGACAAGTACAGGGTTAGGTTCCCGTGAGCCTCTGGTCAGCACATTTTCATGAACCGATCAATACATAACTTTGCGTTCTGTTTAAAGACATCTTATTTAACATTTGTCATTGTCATTCACATCAGACTCACGGCCACCAGCACCATAACTCACGCTGGAAGGAAGCTGCTCTAAAACGTGTTTTCAGTAAGGCACACTTCAGCATTATACCTGGGACCATTTTTAGCAGCGAAATTTCCAATAAAAAGCTCAAAAATTCAAAAAACATGGCACTAAGGAAATCACGATAAGGGCATTTGTTCACAATATCAGCTGAAACCACAAGGCGTAATGTCACCTGTTCGACTTCACCTGGGAACACGCATGTCGCGCGACTCAAATCTTTCTTCGTTCTGCGCATGGCCAAGAATGACCAAGCACCTGCCATGAGGACTGATTTGGGGGTTGCAGATACACTTCAGCAAGGAGGAGAATCCACAGATACGGAATCTGAGTGATGAAGTTGGGCTGTATTTGTTACATTAACCGCCCGGGCTCACGTGGTCTCTTCTCCCACGTGTGCGCGCCTGCTCGGCTGCTTTTCTGCTCTCTCTTCCCCAGGCCGCTGTGGTCTCGGGGTGGCCCATGTTCTGCCACAGCCACAAACATCTGCCAGATCGCTGCAGTTTACAAACGCTAAGGCTTATTTCTCATCCACGTTACATGTCCATGGTGGGGTGGTGGCAGACTTTGCCGGTTATAATGGTGCAAAAACCCACCTGATGGGACAGCCATCATCTCACTGTGACAGTGACTCAGCTGGGTCTCGCATGGTCAGTCAAATGCCCTGGCCCGGAGGTGCCATGTTTTTTTGAATTTTTGAGCTTTTTATTGGAAATTTCGCTGCTAAAAATGGTCCCAGGTATAGTGCTGAAGT
>NW_007736283.1:39161-39906 GCF_000696425.1 Galeopterus variegatus | reverse complement strand
GGATGGAACATTAGGAGGAGACATCAACGTAGGGGGATTCTTGCTAAACTGACTTAACAGGGTTCTTGCTGAGGCAGGCCAGGATGATCAGATATCAAGGGTGGGAGATTCTCTCTAAACTGACTTGGCAGCATTCTCATTGAGACTGGGCAAGGCAGGTTGAAGGCAGGACAGGGGCCAAGGTCAAGGCCCGGTTGAACAAGATCTCAGAGGAGACTGACTCAAGTTTGGTCAAGGAGGCTTTGTGAAGAGGAGACCCAGCCTTGCCCTGGGAATCTGAGAGGGGAGACAGTGAGCTGTCCCGGAGGGGGGCTGGGGAGAGACCCTGCAAAATGTACGCTCTCCTCCACACCCTTTGGCTGTCCTGGAAAAACTGGGTCCCTGGTGCTGAGGCATCTGCCTGCATCTCCCAGCTCGGGTGCCGCCATGCCTGCCAGGTCCCGCCCAGCCCGCTTTGGCGCTGGCTGTAGAATCCGATCTGGCTGCGAAGCAAAGGCCCGTTTGTTCTCTCTGTCACCTTCCCAGCTGCCCCAAAACCAGCCCCAGATCACTTTTCAGGGCATTTGTGTGTGACCAGGGGCCTTGGGTCCAACTAGATCAGCCATTACCCCCGAGTCGCTTCCCCTGCAAGATCCCAACCCTCTGAGCCCAGCCGGGCCTGGGGACAGTCCCGCACAAGGGCCGGAGAGTCCCGATGGAGCCCACCCCACCTGCTCCTGACTTGGGCCACATCACTCCTAACAGC
>NW_007736283.1:33950-37704 GCF_000696425.1 Galeopterus variegatus | reverse complement strand
TGGCTAGCCCGCTTGTTTGTTTAGTATTACGTCTGTGACATCCACTCAGGGTTTGCCTCTATCAGTAACTCCATAGTCTGTTCATCATTCACCTGTTGGACATTTGGGCTGTCCTGTTTTGGGCCACTGGGTGAAACCGCTCTAGGCACTCTTGTACATGTCATTCGACGAACGCACAGGTGTTCCCATCAGATACGTACCCTGAGTGGAAATGCTGGGTCATAAGGGAGGCCAGTGTTCAGCTTTAGCAGAAACAGCCAAGCAGTTCTACTAATTTACCCTTCTGGCCACAGCGAAGTGGAGTCCCCGGTGCTCTATGTCTTTGTCAACACTTGGTATTGTCAGTTTCATTAACTTTGATCATTCATCTCGCCAGATTTCTTACTTCTTAGCCATCATGTACAGTCTTGCAAGCTTAGAAATCTTAACTGAAAACAGCTGATTCAGGCTGTATAGAAAACAGTCCTTTCTCATCTTGCTTATCCATCTGCCAGGCCTTTTTGCCTTTGGAAAGAGCCTGAGGAGAATTTAGAAGACATTAGGTGGCTTCTGAGATAGTCTTTGTTGGTCCCTGCCACTTGGCCTGTGTAATCCCCTCCCCTTCAGTGTGAGCTGGAGTCACCTCTGCCAACAGCCAAGGAACTAAGTTCCTCAGCTCAGCAGACTGCAAGGAACTGAGTCCCATCAACAACCACAAAGTGAGCTTGGAAGCCGATCCTACCCCAGTTGAACCTTAATTCATGAGAGACCGTGAAAGGGAGGACCCAGGTGAACCCTGCCCAGATTTCTGACCCAAAGAAACTGAGATAATAGATGGGTGTTGTTTTAAACTCCTGAGTTTGGGGGTAATTTCTTATGCAACAATAGCTAACTGATACAATGAAAAAGACGTAATGGTCAACCCTCTGTATCTGCAGGTTCCGCATCCACAGATTGAAAGTAGTTGGAAAAATAAAATAAAAAATAACTATACAATAATTTAAAATGATACAAATAAATAAAATAATACAGAGTAACAGCTATTTACATAGCAGTTCCACTGTGTTAGATGTTATAAGTAATCTGGAGACGATTTAAAATACTTGGGATTGTTGCACAGGTTGTGTGCAAATACTATGCCATTTTATATAAGGGACTTCAACATCCAAGGATTTTCATAGTGCAGGGGGTCCTGGAACCAATTCCCGGGTTCCCTTCCAGAGAGTTCTGAAAAACTGGAGTCTCCAGTATTTCCCAGGCACCTGCTCTGTCCTGGAACCCTGTGTGACCGGATCACACGGTTCCACCATGGGCTCTCACACAAATGACCTCGTTTCTTGGGCCTCAGTTTCCTAATCTGTGAAATAGGTTGTCCTGGGGATTAACCGAGGTTGGTAAAGCACCCACAGTAGCAGGCATTCAATAAAGAGGCACTGCTGTTTATTTTTATTTTATCCTCTTAGTAGATATTTATCATGCTCGCCAAGAACCTGTGCTTACTGGGTGCCCCCATGCATCACCGCCATTCCAGATGCTCACGAGCATGTTATCTCTTTATCCAGCTCCACGGCCAATGAGGAGGTCTGTGCAGTGTCCCCGGCGGCTCCAGGGAGGAGGTGGCTGAGGCTGGTGGGGCACCTGGGTGTGTGTGCATCTGACTAGTTGGGACACTACCCTGAGTCAGGCATCCTGTTAGGGTCTGTCCTCTCTTTGCCTATTGGGAGGGTTCCCAGTGGGGCGTTAGGCCACTGTGTGGCTCAGCTTCCTCTACTCCCTGGGCTTCAGAGTCCCTGCCTGGCCCAGGAAGGGACAGGCTGGGAGACTTTGGGGATATTTGTCCATTTGGGATGGAGGTGGGGGCCGGGCTACATCCACCCTCAGGGAAACTCTTATGAATGGAGATTGGTGGGACTCAGGGTCCCAGGCTATGGCCTGCAAGGGACACACCCTGTCCCCCATTCCTGTCCTCCCTACCCTCCGTCCTGCCACCCTGCCCTCACTCCAGATTCACCCACGGGCCTGGGCATGGCCACACAACACGTTTGGATGTTGATCAAGTAACACAGAGATAGTGAGCATTGGAGTTTATTTTGTGGGTCATGGGAGATGGGAGAGGAGAGGGGCCTCTGGAGACCCTTCCATGAACCCCAGAAACTGTCCATTGGGGCAGTTTCCTGTCACCAGGCACTTCAACCAACAGCATCCCAGAAACGGCTGACATGCATTGAGGATTTACTGTGCACAGGCCCCCAGAATGGCTCATGTGGAGTCATGTGTCACAGGAGCCCTAGGAGGAGGGATCACTTCCTGTCTCCATTTTACAGATGAGGAAACTGAGGCACAGAGCGGCAAAGCCCTTGGCCATGAGCCTGCAGCCAGGAGTCTGGGTCTAGCCCTCTGGGTGCACTCCTGGCCCTGCACTGCTCTGAGCTTGGCACACATGTGTTTCAAATGTTCACAGCCTGGGGGGCACAGCAGGGCGTCACAGCGTCTGAGACTTGCACCTTCAGCAGCATGGGGCTTACAGGATCCAGGTGCAAATCCTGGCTCCGATGCTCAGTACTGGCCATGGGACCCCTGGCGGGTCACTGCCTCTCTTGGGGCCTTGGTTTCCTCATCTGTAAAATGGACAGAGACACTTAGAGATCACTGCCTCAGCCCCACCCTCCCCTCCTGCCTATAACAGAACCTCATTCATTCTGGACAGCCACATTTCCCGGACTCCCTTGCAGCAAGGTGTGGCTTTGTGGCTCTGTTCTGGTCAGTAAGATACAAGCAGAAGAGTCCCAAGGCCTCTCAGGAAGACTTCCAGAGGACAACAAGCCAGTTCTGGCCTTTGCCTTTTTATCTGAGTGAAGAGGTGAAGGCTGGAGCCCTGGTAGCTATTTTGCACCATGACGCAACCTTGAGGCCAAAAGCCAGGGATGCTGCGAACTGAGAAAGAAATCAAATCCTACTACTACTGCAGCTGAGCCTGGATCTATCTTTAGGATATCCTCTTGCTGCCTTACACCAGGGCTCTATCTCTGATCCTTGGGCTCACACCAGTGTAGAGTCCTTCCCTGTGGTCCCTGGCCTATGTCCCAGCATGCTACGCAATTCATGGGTGATCCCACCCCAGTGCCCCATGCCAGCCGACAGTGTCCGATGCATTCGGGATGCAGGCAGACTGCTCTCCCGGCCTCCCCCCAGGGCTGTGGGTGCTGTGGAAGTGGCTGTGGCCCCAAGGGAGTCCCCAGGCTCTGGATAGGATGAACAGGGGGTCCAGCAATGGGTACCCTGCTGGGGCTGAGCTCTGGGGCTGATGTTGGAGACTTCAGTGGCGCGGGTGGGGTCGTCTTCAAAGGATGGCAAGGACATGTCTTGGAGGCCACGGCGGGTGGCCCGGGCGGCCCGCAGCAGAGTGTGGGTCAGCACAGCCACCAGGACCAGGGCACCCGAGCCGAGGATGGATGCAGCTGCTATGCCTGTCTCGATCTCGAAAAGCAGCAGGGCATAGACGGACAGCGCTAGGGAAGGAAACAGCTGTCATTCATTCAGTCAATAAACATTTGCTCTCCAAGCCCTCAGGGAGCTCCCCAAACAGGGAGTAATCATAGAAAACAGTGCAACATGCCAGGCACGCAGATTAACTATCTAATCCTCTTACACTTCACAAATATATCATCATCACATCCATTTTACACATAAGGAAACCAGGCCCAGAGAGGTTAGAGAACTCCCCTAAAGCCACAGGGCCAGGAAATAATAGAGGTGGGATTTTTTTTTTTTTCCC
>NW_007736283.1:29959-32604 GCF_000696425.1 Galeopterus variegatus | reverse complement strand
GACTGAAGTGCTGAGACGTGCTATAACGTGGATGAGCCTTAAATTATAAGTAATATGTTGCGTTAAAGAAGCCAGACACCAAAGGCTCCATAGTGTGTAATTCCACCTGCGTGAAATGTCCAGAACAGGCACATCCATGGAGACAGACAGCAGATTGGGGGTTGTCAGGGGCTGGGGGCGGGGAATGTGGAGTGACTGCTGATGGGGACGGGATTTCCTTTTGGGGGGACGAGAATGTTCTGGAACTAGATAGAGGTGGTGGTTGCTTAACATTGTGGATGTACTAAATGCCACTGAATTAACCGACATTTTAATCCACTTTTAAGTGATTAAAATGGTACATGTTTTGTTATCTGTATTTACCACAGTTAAAAAGACAACAACACAGGTTTCAGGCTCCATGTCCCCACGTCCCCCTGTATAGCAGTTCTGCCTGGGGTGGGGGTGGGGGTGGAGGAGCCAGACCCTGCTGCCCTGTTCTCAGATGCCCACCCTGCACCCTAGACCCTCACCTGACAGGTGCACAGGTTTGCTGTGCCCCGGGACTGGGTGACCTTGCATGTATTACAGCCTCTCTCTGGCCTCAGTTTGCTAATATGAACAATAAGGTGGTTGGCGACCTGACCTTGAGTACCTCCATAGTCCTATCCAGCATCTGACTGGCACCGTTCCTAGTAGTGGAGACTGTCCCATGCATTGTAGGACATTTACCAGCTTCTACCTACTAGATGCCAATAGCATCCCACCCCCGTCCCTGTTGTGATGACCCAAAATGTCTCTAGATATTGCCAAATGTCCCCCGAGGGCAGAATTGGTGCCCATTGAGAACCAAAGGTTCAGTCTCCACCTCTACTCTGGCCACTGCGTCTAGGATCACTGACCACTGTGGCATCAGTGATTTGCTAATGGGACCAAACTTGGCCAATCAGAACATTGCTTTCCTGATCTTAGTGATTGGTGGAAGGATATCACATGACCCAGACTTGACCTATCAGAGTTGGTCCTGGGACTTTTGCTTGAGCTGTTGGGGCAGAGGAATTTTCTTTCTGCAGAGGATGGGGTATTGGTAGGAGAGAAGCACAGAGCTGNGGGGGTGGGGGCGCAGGGGGGGGCTTTATTCTAAGGGCAAGGAACAGCCAAGGGCAGTTCTAAGCTGGGGACGAACAGTATCTGCTATGTTTTCAGAATCCCCCCACCATGTAACATCCATGCAATGGAATATTATGTAGCCGTAAAAAGGACTGAAGTGCTGAGACGTGCTATAACGTGGATGAGCCTTAAATTATAAGTAATATGTTGCATTAAAGAAGCCAGACACCAAAGGCTCCATAGTGTGATTCCACCTGCGTGAAGTGTCCAGAACAGGCACATCCATGGAGACAGACAGCAGATTGGGGGTTGTCATGGGCTGGGGGTGGGGAATGTGGAGTGACTGCTGATGGGGACGGGATTTCCTTTTGGGGGGACGAGAATGTTCTGGAACTAGGTAGAGGTGGTGGTTGCTTAACATTGTGAATGTACTAAATGCCACTGAATTAAGTGACATTTTAATCCACTTTTAAGTGATTAAAATGGTAAATGTTTTATTATCTGTATTTACCACAATTAAAAAGACAACAACACAGGTTTCAGGCTCCATGTCCCCACATCCCCCTGTATAACAGTTCTGCCTGGGGTGGGGGTGGGGACAGGGGAGCCAGACCCTGCTGCCCTGTTCTCAGATGCCCACCCTGCACCCTAGACCCTCACCTGACAGGTGCACAGGTTTTCTATGCCCCGGGACTGGGTGACCTTGCATGTATTACAGCCTCTCTCTGGCCTCAGTTTGCTAATATGAACAATGAGGTGGTTGGCGACCTGACCTTGAGTACCCCCATAGTCCTATCCAGCATCTGATTGGCACCGTACCTAGTAGTGGAGACTGTCCCATGCATTGTAGGACATTTAGCAGCTTCTACCTACTAGATGCCAATAGCATCCCACCCCCATCCCTGCTGTGATGACCCAAAATGTCTCTAGACATTGCCAAATGTCCCCCGAGGGCAGAATTGGCACCCATTGAGAACCAAAGCTTTGGTCCCCACCTCCATTCTGGCTACTGGGTCTAGGATCACTGACCACCACTTTGGCATCAGTGATTTGCTAATGGGACCAAACTTGGCCAATCAGAACATTGCTTTCCTGATCTTAGTGATTGGTGGAAGGATATCACATGACCCAGACTCGACCTATCAGAGTCAGTCCTGGGACTTTTGCTTGAGCTGTTGGGCAGAGGAATTTTCTTTCTGCAGAGGATGGGGTATTGGTAGGAGAGAAGCACAGAGCTGATAGGGAACTTCTTGGTCCTTTTCGGGGTGTTTTTATGCTTTCTCTGGCTCTTCTTGCTTTGAAGATGCCACACTGCATCATGTCTGACATATTAGAACAAGGCCAAGGACCTTTTGCTCTAAACATTTTGAAAGGGTTTTTATAATTATTCTTCTGGCTGTGGCTAGCAATGAATGGATGACTGGCTGGATGTGCTTGGGAATGCTTGCTGAATGAGGTCACCTAACCTCAAAAAAAAAAAAAAATCTGGATGGGCGGTGAATGAATTCTCAGCTTAACATTTAATGAGGCTGACAAAATGTTACCTGTTTTTTGCC
>NW_007736283.1:21607-29056 GCF_000696425.1 Galeopterus variegatus | reverse complement strand
AAGGTATCACATCACCAAAGAACAACTGTAACACCTAGAAGGACTGGAAGTCTTCTGGGCTACCAAGCCAGAGAAGGGGGAGGGCTGGGGGCCTCAGCCATGCCGCCCTGACACCCACAACCAGTCCCAAGGGTGGCGGCCTCAGACCTTGGCTATGCCCCCGACACATGCAATCAGTCCAGCCATGACCTCCGAGCCGCTGCAGGAAGCACCCCGGGGCGGTGGGGGGCTGAGGGCCTCAGCCATGCCTCACCAACATGCGCAACCAACCCAGCGAATACTACCAAGCTGCCACAAGCAGTGCCCCAGGCTCCAGAGCTGGGATGGTGAGGGGCTAGGGCTTTAGCCACACCCTCCTTGCATCTGCACCCAGCCCGGCAATGACCGAGCCACCGCTGGAAGCTAGGTCGTCAACATTTTCCTTATCCCGTGAAAAGTTTTGAGGTTCTAAGGCATTGTGTGAAAGGTGCTTTGCAGATAGAGGCATCTCAGAGAAAAACTGACTCCAGGCACAGCAGATGAAGAGGTGAAGTGAGAGAGATTCCCGAAAATCTCACTTGAGCACCTGGACCCAGCCACACCGGAGGCCGATGACCCCTGATAGTGTCATATACACAAATCGTTCCACCCACCTTCCTTTTTAAAAAACTCACATCTGGCACATTTTGTTAAATCAAACAACAAAAGTTATGCAGAGTTCTCTGAGCTCTATATACAAATCCCCACAGTGACCCTTAGGCTCATGTCTCGTAAATGCGTATTTTAACTTCTATTTCTCTATTGTGGGACCAAGAAAAAAATAGTAATAGCAAATCCCTTGGTTTTCATTCAGCTGAATATCTTTCCTTCTGGTAAAACAAGTTGTTTATAGGGCTGTGCCTGATTCAGCGCTGAATCTACAGCATTAGCAACACATGTTTTTCAAGATTAAAACAAAATGTAGGGCTGGTTGGTCAGCTCAGTTGATTAGAGTGTGGTGCTGATGACATCCAGGTCAAGAGTTCGCATACCTGTACTGGCAAGCCGCCGAATATCTATCTATATCTCTCTATCTCTAGATAGATATACACATATAAGACGGCAGGAATCTCTTTTCGAGCATGGATGAGAGAAAGTTGATCTAAGAAAAGTTTAGCAAGTCAGGGAAAAACTGTGTGTGTGTTTTTCTGGCATCTGGGGGATTATTATTCATGCTGCCTCAAGGTTTGGGATATAAAATTGTATTTCTGGTTTATAAAGTGTGTATATACATATATATATATACACATTGTGTGTGTGTATAGTATGTGTGTGTATATACATATATATATTTAAGCCATTTTTGAGCTGGAGGTTCTGGTATTTGTAACAAAACAGCTTTTACTTATATCAACCTGTAAGAAGCTATCTTTATTTTGTTTTTGTTTGTTTATTTTGTTGGCTGACCTGTATGGGGATCTGAAACCTTGACCTTGGTGTTCACAATACCATGCTCTAACCGACTGAGCTAACTGGCCAGCCCATGACACTATCTTTAGAAACCACCAAGGGCCAGCCCGGTGGCGCACTGCTACAGTGCGCCGCTTGAGAGCGCGGTGGCGCTCCCGCCGAGGGTTCGGATCCCACATACAGACCGGCCGCTCACTGGCTGAGCGAGGTGCGGGAGCAACGCCGAGGGTTGCGATTCTGTTGCCGGTCCGGTACAGGTGCGACACTGAGGGTTGCGATCCGTTGCCGGTCACGAAAAAAGACAAAAAGGAAAAAAAAAAAGAAACCACCAAGCCATGGTTGAACCCAGGTTCAAACCAAACATATGCAAAACTGACATGTTGGATGTGTTCTGAGGATAACTAATATTTGTGTAGCCCCTGCTGGAGTCAGATCCATCTATGGGCTTTTACAGGGATTGACTTAGAATCCCCTAAGTAATTCTGTGAGGAATGGACAGTTGTTATTCCCATTGTACAGTTGAGGAAACTGAGGCACAGTGGGAATTTGCCCAAGGCCCCAGATCGAGAAAGTATCAGAGCCCAGAGTTGAACTCAGATCGCTTCTTGGCCTTTTGGCTAAGATCAAGTGCAGAATTGAACCCAGGCAGGATGGCTCTGGAGCTAACCCCCCAATTAGGGCACTGTTATCACTGTCCACCCCAACCCAGGGTCCTAAACCCCACATTCTATCCCCTAGCACACACCTGCTAAGTAGACGGAGACCCCACAGCAGAAGAGCCCAAGGGCCACGTGTCTGAGAAGGCGGCAGTCATAGAGAAACCAGTCAGACCTGGGATGGATGGGAGCAGGGGAAAAACGGTCAGAATGTGGAGCTGGTGGGAGAGGCCAGTGAGAAGGGAGAGTAGGCTAAATGAGATAAGGGTCCAGCTTTTGCAGACCCAAGGTCTATGTAAGGACCCAACCATCATCCGTCCATCCATTCGTTTATGCGCCACCCATTCATCCATCCACCATCCATCCATCCATCCATTTGGACATCCACTGTTCACCCATCTGATATCCATCTTCTGTGCTCCATGCATGCGTGCATCCACCCATCTGCCCATCCACTTGTCCATCTATGCATGCATCCATCCATCTATTCAACCACCCATCTACCATTCATCCATCATCCATCTATCCATCTATCCATCTGTCCATCTGTCAATCCACTTATCAATCCAACCATTCAACCATCTATCAATCCACTTATGCATCCATCCACTCAACCAGCCATCCACTTTTCATCCATGTATTATCAATTTATGCATCCATCCATCCACCCATGCATCCTTCCAGGTGGATACCCACCATCCATTTACCATCCATCTCCATCGAATATTCAATCATCACCTGCCGTACAGCCATTCACCCATGCCCTATTAATCCACCCATTCATTCATTCACAGCCACCATCCATCCATCCATCCGTCCATCAAATCCATTCATCTCCCATTCGCCATCCCCCATCCATCCATCCCCCACCCATCTAACTATCCATTCACCACCCCCTCCCCCTCCCCCATCACCCATCCATATACTCAGTCCATTCGAACATCCAGCACTCACACAGCAGTTACTATGTACAGATACTTGTTAGACACCCGACTTCCCCTATTTTATGGACCATATGCTTATTTGAGAAATGGGGAAGCTGAAGTTGCTGCTAATGATGGTAGACAGAGTGACCCCAACAGCTGACACTGAGGAGGAAGTGGGGGACTTCCATCTCGCTCACCTCCTACCAGTTCAATGGAAGTGGCCTCCTTCCTGGTCTCCCTGACACTTCCCTGTCTTCCCTGCTTTTTGGCACAATGGCCAGAGGGGGGTTATTCCAAACCTAAGTCAGATCACCTCACACCTCACTCACAACCCTCCCAGGCAGGGTAAAACCCAAAGTTCTCACTGCAGGGCACAAGGCCCCACATGCTCCAGTCTCTCTGATCTCCCTGCCCTCATCTCCCTGCATGTCCCCCTCTACCTTCACCAACCACCTGGATCTCCCTCTAACACCCCAAGTTCATTCCTGCCCCAGGGCCTTTGTACGTGCTGTGCCCTCTGCTTGGATCAAGTCCTCCAGATCTTCTGCCTCCTTCCCTCCTTCAAGTCTCGCCTCAGGCCTCCCCTGACCGTCCCATCTCACCCCCCACCCTGTCCCCCTCCACCGCATCACCCCATTTTCTTTCCTTTCCAATATTCATTGCCATCTGTATTGCTTCTTTATTGCCTGTGACTCCATGAGGGCAGGTCTGGGTCCACTTAGTCCCTGCTGTGTCCCTGATGTCCAGAGCCAGGCCCAGCTCCCTGCAGGCACCCAACACATGTTTGCAGACTGACGCAATGTGTGCATTTCAGTGCCCTTTGGGTGGAGCACACATGGTTGGGATAGGATCTACCCCAATGGTGGAAGCTCCCATCTGCTCAAATCCACACAGAATCCTGGACCAGAATCTGGGCTCCTCTCCACCAGCGCCCTAGAGGAAAACACTCCTAGGTGGGACAGTGGAGTCAGTGGCTCAGGGAACTTCCTCATTCCGCATTCCTCAATAGAGGCCCCCCCGGATGACCACATCCCAGAGCTCATCTCCCTGAGGAAGGGACCCCACCAGGCCAGGGCACAGGCTCTGGTTCTACCAGAATCAAGTTCAAATCCAGCTCACCTACTTCCAAGCCAGGCAGCCTGGAGAGAGCTACCCAGCCCTGACCCCCAACATGCAGTTATAAAGGGGGATAGTAACAGCACGGCTGCCCAGGGGGCTGCAGGTCTTCCCTGAGCTAATCCACAGAAGCAGGAGGGGGGTAGGGCTTAGGGCCCCATAAATGACAAGCGCTGTGGACACTAGGGCCAGCTGAGCCTGGGCCCTTTTTGAGCCTCGGTTTCCTCATGCACAAAACGGGGGTCGCTGCGGTAGTTGCACCTGCTGTAAATTTTCAACAAACATAGGAGGAAGGGAGGGATGAAGGAAGGGAGGGGAGAGCAGAAAATTTTTCTCTCGTTCTGTGTGTTGTCTTTTCACCATTTTCCTGAAGCACTTTGCTCCTTCTACAGCTCAGCTCCTGTGGTTTCCTGAAGTCTGCAGCTCTCTGCTGGAGGAAGTTATCTGTCTGGGACTGTGCTCAGCACACAGTAGGCCCTCAATAACTGCTTGCTGCTCACAGGAATGAATGTATCATGTTGTACTCCTGCTCTGGAATTCTTCCAGAGTATCAAAAATAAAGAAAACAAAACCCAAAGTGTAAAAAGTCAAACCTGCAAATAGTGTCAAAGGTAGCACATTTCTGCTAGATCCAAAATAATCAGGGGAATGAGGTCCACGTTGCCGCCTGTGAGTTGGCCATGTGTTAATGCAATCAGAACTTGCAACAGCCCTGAGACTTCACAGATGAGAAAACTGAGG
Source organism: Galeopterus variegatus (assembly GCF_000696425.1). Lineage (NCBI taxonomy): Eukaryota > Metazoa > Chordata > Mammalia > Dermoptera > Cynocephalidae > Galeopterus > Galeopterus variegatus. Next base: position 24,189 of record NW_007736283.1, on the reverse strand, counting down.
TACAGAGGAGGGCAGTGACTCCCCAGGTCACACAACTAGTAAGGGCAGAGTGGGATTCGAACCCAGCTCCCACTGACCGCTCTATATGACTTCAAAAACACCTTATAGATTCCACTGGTTTCAAATTTTCAGATCTCTGAGTTTTTGGAGTCAATTATTTTTTTCAGATTTCAAATTTTTGGGGTCCCCTGGAAGAGTTGGTGGGCCCTGAGCCCTCAGCATAGTGCCTTATAGGCGTAGTGCCTTATAAGTAAAATGGCTCTGGAGGAGAGTATGGGGTGACTTTCCTCTCCAGGTGGCCTCCCCCTTTGCTGTGTCACCTTGGGGAAGTCCTGTAACCTCTCTGAGCCTCCTCATCTGCAACAGGAAACTGTTCGTTCACTCGTTCATTCACAAGGCCTCAGCCCAACATACCCAGCCTCTTCCATCATCATCAAAGTTCAGGTGAATTTTCCATGTTTTGCAGGTAAGGAAAAGTCCCCGAATGAAGGGCTCCCCAACTCACTTGGATCAGAGCCCCAGCTCTGTTCCGGGTGTTGGGGATACGGAGATGTAAGATACTTGCTTCTATTCATTTGACAAGCATTGATGGGGCCCACCCATGTGCCCGGCTCTGGGAACCTAGTGATGACCAAGACAGGCCCAGCCTGCCCTTCCGGGTGGGAGAGGTGGAACCGTACACTAAACCAGCAAGTGAAGGGACAATTCCATACATGCTCAGCGGTCATTATGCTGCTGTCTTAGATTTTGACATTATTTGTTGGGGGGTGGGGGGACACAAATACAAGGGCCTGGCTCAGCCCTTTGTGTGTGGGGTGACTCTCTAGTTGGGGGAGTCTGGCCTCAGTTTGTAAAGTTGACTCTACAAGTGGGCCCCACTCTGAGGGCAACTGCATTCTCCTTGTCCTTTTGCCAAGTCATCCCTTTGTCACTTACAGCACTGACAGGTGCAGGTGGAAATGGGAGGGGGGGTGTGGACCACCTACTGATGAGGAGGATGAGGCTTCCAGAGTGCCAGCGACCTGCCCACATCATACAGCCCCACAGGGACAGGACTCCCCCAGCCTTGCTGACCGGATGGGGAAGGCTGGCCACTGCATGCCGGCCAGAATAATGGTCATGATGTTGACGGGTTGCATGTCCTATGATTTGTTCCAGAAGAACGTTTTAAAAGTTCTTCCAGGGCTGGCAGGTTAGCTCAGTTGGTTAGGGCACAGCCTTGTAACACCAAGGTCAAGAGTTTGGATCCCTGTACTGGCCAGACACCGATCAATCAATAAATGAAAATAGAAGTTCTTTCTTTTAAAGCTGCCAGTGAACTGGCGACCTCGGATTAGGTACAAAGAATTTAAGAGACTATCACACGGGGACCAATGCACTCATTTCACAGATACGTCTACGAGGTCCGGAGAGGGAAAGCTGAGGCTGGAATCTGAAGCAGCGGAGCTTCAATTCCCCCACCTGGAGATTGGAAGTGGAGTGGGCATGAAATGAGGCGCTTGTCCAGTCTCCAGGTCCCTCTAGTCCCCCAGTTCCTCGGCCTCCTTCCTGCCTCCGGTCGGACTCCCGCCACCGCAGTCAGGCCTGCTGGTTTCCATAGACACGCGTGTCTTCCTAGGAAACCCTCTACGCGGACGTGTGTATAGTAAGCCTCGTTCCCCGGAGGCGCGTACCGCATCCCGCCGCTAGGGGGCGCCAGAGGCAGAACAAAGCGGTTCGGGCCGGAACTGGCACCTGCTCCGCTAGGTAGGACCTGGCCTTATTCTCATTTTCTTTCCTTTTTAAATTTTTTAAATTGAAATTTAAATTTCGGCGGCTGTCGGGTAGGGGAATCCGAGCTTTTGACTCTGGTGTTATCAGCACCAGGCTCTCCCAAGTGAGCTAACCGGCCTGTCTATTCTCATTTTCTAGATGAGAGAAATGAGGCTTAGAGAAGGAGGTGACTGTAGTGACTGTGTCACAGTCACAAAGCCGGGAAGTGGTTCCAGACCGGAGTCTTTTATTTTATTATGTTTTTGGCAGCTGGCGGTATGGGGATCCGAAGGCTCGACCTTGGTGTTACAAGGCTGTGCCCTAACCAACCGCGCTAACCCGCCAGCCCGGGAGCTTTTGATTTCCGTATTCTGCTGTCTCCCCTGGAATCCCCGGGGCCCACCTGGGACAGGCGAGGCCCTGGGAGACCGTTGGTTTTTGCTGGCGGTCTGGGGCCCCAATGCACGTGGCTGCAAATATTGGGATACATCACGTGTAAAATAAAAATCTGTTGTAATTTTGCGTCTGAGATTTACGGCAACTCATTCCATGCACGATGGCCTCGGCGTTCTCAGCAGTTACCCGATCTTAGTGTGTGTTTTCCCGTCTTGGAACCCTTCGCCACTCCGTCTCCCCCAGGCCTCAAAGACACTTCCAAAGACCCTTGAAAAGCTCTCCCTGCTTCATCGCTCGGGCCCGGGAGGCTCCGGTGCGCCGCTGGGTGTTGGGGGGGCCTCAGAACAGGGCCCCCACCCCCAGCCTCTCCCGGGGGGTCCAGGCTCCCGCCACCCCCACCAGTCCGCCCTCACCGGGGTCAGAACAGCGCCCCG
>NW_007736283.1:12354-21232 GCF_000696425.1 Galeopterus variegatus | reverse complement strand
CGCAGCGGCTCCGTGAGGCTCCGGGGCGCCGGGTCGTCCAGGTCCTCCGGCTGCAGGAAGCTGCGGTCCAGCAGCTCAGCTGCCTCCTGCCAGTTGGTGAAGCAGGCGGGGCCCAGGCGCTGGATCTCCGCGACCGCGTCCCTCGTGAGCACGTCCCCGCCCGGCTTGAGCACCACGACCGCCGGCAGGTGCTGCACCGAGAACTGGCGCCCCAGGTCCCTGCGGGGCGGGCGGGTCAGGCCGGTCCGACCCCCGTCCGTGACTCGGAGCCGAGTACTTACCGAGTACAACCCTCCTCCCAGTACTTACTAAGCACCTTCTGTTATGCACTGCCCCATGCTGGGCACTGGGGACATGCAAGGGCCTGGAGGGACCCGGGCCCCTTGGCCTCCAGGCTGTGTCTCCAACATTCCCGACACACTCCTGCCCTGGGGTCTTTGTACTGGCTGTGCCCTGGCCTGGAGCATTCTCCCGATATCTGCAGACCTCCAACCAAAACCCTTCCCTTTCCCCCTTCTGTGCAAGGTTTCTCTCCCTGGTAACTTTCAGCAACCAACATTCTGTATAATTTATTTCTCCTGCTTATCATTTTCTCCCACGACAGAATCGTAGACCCACAAGGACTCAGGTTTCAGTGTCTATTCACTGGTGTCCCCAGTGCCTGGAACAGGGCGGGGCACCGAGTAAGTGCTCAGGAAATGTGTGCGGGATGACAGAATGAATGAATGAATACTGATAAATGCTGTGAAGAAATATTAAGCTGGGTAAATGGCTGCTGGTCAGAGAGGGCCTCTCCAGCTAGGTGACCTTTTTGTTTTGTTTTCTGGTGGCTGACCGGTACAGGGATCCGAACCCTCTCTGACCAACTGAGCTAGCAGGCCAGCCCCAACTAGGTGACGTTTGAGGTGAGATCTGTGGGATGAGGAGGAGGAGAACTGGGTGGAAGGGTGTCCCAGGTAGAGGGCACAGCATGAGCAAAGGCCCTGAGTCTGGAAGGTGATTGGGGTACAGCTGTGGAGGGTCATGGTACAGACTTTCAATTTTGTTCTTAGTGTTAGGGGAGGCCACTGAGGAGCTGTCTGTATCCCCAGGAGACCAGAAACCATACCCCCCTTTTAGGCCACAAACACACACACTCCCACACTCATCGAGGAGTACAGGGGGCTGCCAGACTGGGCTCATCACCCATGGTGTTTAATTTCAGCTCACTGGGTTCTTGGGTGGCCCTTTCCCAGGCTGGTACATGGAGAATACATGGCACTTGTAAAATCCCACAGGAGTAGGTTGCCAGATACAGCAGTTACAAATACAGGATACCCTGTTACATTTGAATTTCAGATAAACAACAAATAACTTTTTATTTGCGTGTCCCGTGCGATATTTGGAATATACTTAATACTAAAAAATTATTTGTTGGTATCCGAATTTGAATTTAGCTGGGCATCCTGTATTTCATCTGGCAACTCTACACAGGAGTAGTGGGGTGGAGACTGTCCAGATAAGATACTATCCTGGGTGAATGTTGAGAGAGCCCTGCCTCAAACAAGGTCAGTGATTGTCTGCAATGCCCTTGTTGCTGCCGTTTCTTGCCAGTTTGGTGGAGGGACCCCCTCAGCTGCAGAGAGCTGTGGGTGTAAGCACTGTCCAAATTATGATAATGTTAGGTGGAGAATGAAGGTCTCCATGACCAGCAACTTCCACCTTGTCGTGTAACAAAATGCATGAAATCGGTAAAATGTCACGGAGTCTGCAAATCGCCTTCAGATGGTTCAGCCCAAACTACACACTCATGTAGACAAATCAAATATGGCAATAATGTGAACAATTGCTTTGGATTTCATTGTCTGCTTCTTTCAATTTTTTGCTATGTTTGAAATGTTTTTGTGATAAAAAGTAGGAGTTAAAAAAGAAAGAAAGTGGGTCTTACTGCAGAAAAGGGGAATGTTCTAAAATAGCCACAAATTGTAATACTGTTTTGGGGTATCTCCTTGTAAAGCTTGACTCCAGCTACCTCTCTCCCTCAGCTCTAATATCCTCTATGGCTCCCTAGTACTCTGAGACTCATGTTCGCACCCGTTCAGGTGGCTCTGCTCCACGTGGTGCCCAGAATTCTTAGTTTCCCTGAACTGTCTTTGTCTGTGCTGTGCCCTCTGCCTGGAAACCCTTCTCTTTCCTCAGTCTTCACCCTCCTATCTCCATTCTCCTTGGAGTGTCTCTTTAAAGCTACTTATTGACCCCTGAATCTCAGCAGTTTCCCTGCTATATTCCTACTTGTTGGACTCTTGTCCTCTGAGCACTAGTGCAATTTGTTATTATGTATTTATTTGAGTCTTCATTTCACATCTGTCTCCCTCACCAGGCTGTAAACTTCCTGGAGGGGGGATGGAAGCGGATGTGTGTCCCCTCTCTGTACCCCTAGTTCCTGGTACACAGACTGGCACGTGGGGGCTGCTCATTTCACCCCAGATGGAATGGACAAATCCATCAACAAATGCTTCATGTTCAGTGGAGATGCCCCTTCCTCCAGGAAGTCCTCCCTGACCTCCCCACCCCACCTCACCTCCTCAGATCATCTTCGAAGGGCAGGAAGAGCCATTTCTCGGGCATGTCCCTGAGGAACAGGTCCTGCTGCTCCTCTGTGGAGTCCTGGGACACATACACCAGCGCCAGCTGGGCCGCCCGCAGCACATAAAATTCGTCTGTGAGACGCACAAAGAAATCCTTAAGGACGGGCACGAAGGCCTGGCACTGTGGACAAGCCGCAGCACCAAAGAACAGCAGCACCAGCCGGTTCTCCAGCCTGCGGCTGAGCTCGGCCTCTGTGTCCAGCTCGTCCTGGTCGCTGTTGTTGCGAATCAGGACACGGCCAGAGAACAGGGAGGCCATGGTTGCCTCGGATGGGTGCTGGGGACAGCGTGGAGGGACCCTGTGTGCTGTGTCCCTGAGCCTGCTGGCTGGCTCCTCTCCCTAAAATAGGAATCTTTAGGAAGCCAGATTAGGACCTCACTAATCTGCCTAAACCTTGGCCTGGTTCTGAGACGCCTCCAAGGGTGGGGGTGGGGTGTGTGGCAGGGCTGCCCGTGTGTCCCTTCTTGGGACAGACCTTGCAAATGAGTTAAGAAAAACACACAGGGAGGACCAACTGTACTGGTTTTAAACAATACAAAGGAAAGGGCAATATCTCTATTCCCGAGAGTTTAACACACGCGGCCAAAGCTGTGTGAATGGGCCCATCCTTGGCGGGTCACTTTTTCATTAGACTTATTAACAATTTCCTGGTGGGATTCTCCTCACTTCACCAGAACCCTGGGAAGGCTAGCCTGTTGTGAACTCAAAAAGTTAACTGAGAGCAAAATGATGTCAATAATGGAGAACAGTTAAACACCAAGGTCAAGGGTTTGGATTCCTATACTGGTCAGCCGCCAAAAAACAAAACAAAACAAAACAAAACGAGAACAGCCTTACGAGGTCCTGGCAACTTTATCCCATTTTACAAGAGAAGCACTGAGCCTTGGAGAAGCTCATTGATGTGGCCAAGTCACTCAAGTTAATGACATCTGTCAGACCGCAGAGCCCAATCTAATCTGACCAAGGCTCTCATCTGTCAAACTGCAGCACCCTTGACATTTGGGGCTGGATCATTATTTGCAAGTTAGGACTGTCCTGTACACTGCAGGACGTTTAGCAGTATCCCTGGCCTCTGCTCATTAGATGCCACTAGTGCCCACCCACACTCTAAATTGCGACAATTAAAAATGTCTCCAGAAGGCCAAGGGTTCAGATCCCTGCACTGGCCAGCCACCAAAAGAAAAAAGAAAAGAAAAAAAAAATGTGTCCAGATGTTGCCAAGTGTCCCCAGGGGGGCAGAGTCGTCCCCTGTTGAGAGCTAAGGCTTGAATCCTTTCTCCTGCTATAGTGGGTTGAATAATCAACCCCTCCCCCTCCAAAGATAAGTCTATGCCTTAACTCCCAGAACCTATAATTGGGGCCTTACTGGGATAAAAGGGTCTTGGCAAATGTCATTTAGTTAAGGATCTTGAGTTAAGATCATCCTGGACTATCTGGGTGGGCCATAAATCTAACGACAAGAATCCCTATAAGAGACAGAAGAGGAGACACAGGGGAGAGCAGCCAGCCATGTAGGGAGGGAGGCAGGAGGCAGGGACCAGAGTGATGTGGCCACAAGCCAAGGCAGGAAGGGTCCTCCCCTGGAGTTTTCCAAGGCAGCTGCCAACACCGTGTCTTTTTTTTTTTTTTTTTTGGCAGCTGGCCTTATGGGGATACAAGCTCTTGACCTTGCTGCTGTCAACACCACACTCTAGGCTGCCAATACCTTGACTTCAGACTTTTTGAGAGAGCAGCTAGCTGGTCTGGGGGAACCAAACTCTTGACCTTTGTGTTACAAGGCCACACTCTAACCAACTGAGCTAACGGGCCAGCCCTTGATTTCAGATGTCTGGCCTCCAGAACTGTGAGAGAATAAATGGCTGTTGTTTTAAGCCACGTGGGCTGTTGTACTTGTTACAGCAGCCACAGGAAGCTCATACTGCTACTGTGGTGAGCATTCAGATTTGTCTGAGGGAAATCATTCACTTCTACATGGCTCAGATTCTACTTACAGTGAAACCCCCACACTATGATCTTTTGATATTTTATTTCAGTACAGTATTGCTTATTTTCTCTTGTTCTTCTGGGAAGTTCCAAGAACTCTCTGCTATTACCAGATGGCAGTTCCAGGTTCTTGGTCAAACTATGGAGAAAAATCACAGGACTGAGTGAAGTCTGTACTGGTGCCAACAGCAAAAGAAAAGGAAACGGGAAAGACAGACAGAACATTCAAGCAGTAGGACTTTATTACAAAATGAAAGTACATGCAGAAGCCTGTGCAGGCATCCCCAACATGTGAGGAGCACCCTGCGGATTCCTAAGGGGAGGGTTTATGTGTTGTTCCGGAATAAGGGTGTTCCTCTGTCCTAACAGTGGGAGGATCTAGGGTAATTAAGGTCTGATAGGCCCATGAGAGTTTACATCAGCTCCTGTCATGTGTCCCTGAGTTTCTGAAGTTTCTGGTCATGGGTGGTGGAGTCACTTTTTCCTTAACTTTGTTCTTCCCAGTCTAATGTCACGGATGGAAGGTCATATAGAGGTCATCTGCACTTTCGTTCCTCCTAGTGCACAGGTGCAGTGGTTTTTATAAACTGTAAAGTTCCAGGCATAGCACTGACTAGTAGGTCAGCTCATTATGGGTTCGTTAACTGCTAGTGCCGATCCAGTCTGAATATTTATGAGCAGCCTCCCTGGCTCATGAACCTATTCTGTTCTGCCTCACTGTGGCAGGCCCTTGTGGGGACCCAGGGTAGGGCCTCTTGGGAGCCAGTACGCAGTAGGTAATCAACAAATGCTTTATGCACAGCTCCCAGGAGGAGGAAGGAGGGTGTTGTCACCCAGTGAGCCACCAAAGTGCAGAGGGGAGAGGTGACCAGCTGAAGACTACCCAGCTGGAGAGGGGTGAATAGCAGTTTGGCCCCAAAGTCTGAGTTCTACTCTCCTATCCAGGCCTGTTTCCTAAAGGGTCCTCAATTCCTCATCCAAATTCCTTGGGGATGGTTGTGTTCAGAACTGGGAATTTTTCACGTTTTAGGAAGGTAACTGGGGGCTAATGGCTGCTGTCTACTATGTGATTCCCCTGGGGGTCTGGGGCAGCCAATAAGCAAAGAGGTAAATGGGGATAAAAGAGGAAAACTGACCACCATGATCAGCCTGGCTCAGCACAGGACTGGTGGTTTCCCTGCTAGAGCTCTGGAACCACCTTAGGAAAAAAGCTGGGTTTCCAAAGCCTTTTGGACTTTGGGATTACAGACTGAGGAGCTATGGGGAGAGTTGCAAGAGATGGTCAGGTGCACGCTGCTTAATCAGGGCTTAGTAAACTCGGTAAGGTGGAGAGGAAGAAGGGGGGAGGGAAAGGCAGGGGAACAGGGGGAGAGGTGGGAAGGGAGGAAGGGAGGGGGAAAAGAGGAGGGAGGAAAGAAAAGAGAGGGGAGGAGAACTGAGGAGACAGGGAGACAGGACGGGGGGAAGAGTGGAACATATGAAGGAGGGGGAAGAAGAGAGGAGGGACAGCAGGCACTCAGCCAACATTTGTGAACGAGTGAATCTCAACTCTAAGCTACTGACATCTCCAGTCTTCAGTTTCTTTACCTGTCAAATGGAGTGATCACAGTAGTGCTCTCTGGCAGCATCAGAGTGCACTGTAGTAACTGGTCGCTGCTGATTTCCCTGCTCATCTCTGGCAACAAAAGTACCAGGCCAGTGGCTGGCTCGAGGCCTGTCTACTGGATCCGCCTCACGCCCCCCATACTACCCACCCCGGGCTGCCTGCAGGGTCCAATGGCATTGTGGATGGGATGGGATGGGAGTGCCTGCCCAGCCCTGTCCTGCAAGTGTCTCTGGAAGCAGGCCCTGGCCACCTCCCAAGGAGAGCGCTTGAAAAAAAGCCGAGCAGAAAACAAGCACGGGTGGAGTGGGCAGGGGGGCAGAAGAGGGGAAACTTGAAGGGAGGGACCCAAGGCAGGCAGGCAAGAAGCGCCCAGGAGTCTGCAGAAGCAGAAGCCCTGGAGGGGGCCCACCTGCCTGGGCTAGGCTTGGAGACCCCTGGCCCGGCCTCGGAGTCCCTGCCTGCCTCCTGCCTGAGCTTCTGGGAGCCCACAAAGGAGCAGCCAAGAGTGAGGGTCTGCCTGCGGCTCAGGTCAGCCAGAAGACAGAGTCGCGGGCAGCCAGGCCAGTGCTGGCCCGCGCCTGGTCAGGAGGAAGACTTTCAGGGCCTCTGGGTGAGCACTGAGGACCCTGAGGCGCAAATACAGGACTCCTGGGGACTTGGGCGTGTCCTCCCCGGGCTCCTGGGGTGTGACATTGAGACTTAACTGACAAGGCTTTGAGATGGATTCAGGATTAGCTGGGTCCTTGACATACACGTTTAAGACTAGGGGGCGGGTGTAGATTTAGAACCTTCCGAGGCCCTAGGGAGTGAGTTTAGAACTCCCCAGGTCCCTGGAATGAGTGTTTAAGACCGAAGAGGCTTTGGGGCTTGGATTTAGGACAAACTGGGGCAAGAATGCAGCCCAGGAGGGCCTTGGGTGTGCACTGGGATTTTCTTGGTCACCGGAGATAGGGATCCGGATTCCATCTAAGACTCGGGCCCTGCGAGCCCGCGAACCAGGCCCTCCAGCGGCGATACACGTGTTTCCTAAACACGCAGAGAAAGGGGGCAGGGCTTGGTTGCCATAGAGACAGCGGCCGGCTGGGCGGGCCGTTCTAGCCCTCGGGTCTCGTTAGCCGTCGCCTGTTTGGCCCGGGGGCCCTCTCTATGATCGTGACCTTCAGAAGGGGCTGCCCTCGGCTTTGAGGATTGGGGGACTTTAAGCTAGAAACGTCCGAAGATGGCCTTGGGACGGGGCCAAGGTGCTAGGTGGGCCAGAGTGAAACCCACAGGGTGGTGACCAAGCCAAAGCCTGAGAGCCGGGCCAGAGACCAGGGTAGAACCTGGGCTTGCGAACGCGGGCTAGGCCCGGGTCTGGGGGCGGAGCTTTAAGGGGCGGGGCCTAGTTCAGAGTGGGCGCGGCGTGTGTGGGGGCGGGGCCATAGACCTAACCTAGGGGAGAGGGTCCGGTTCAGAGAGGGCAGGGCTCCCGACCGGGGCTTGTGCTTGTGGGCGGGGCTAGAGGCCTAACTTGGTGGTGCAACCCAGAGAGTGTGGCTGGAAGCCCAGTGGGTGGAGGCAGTACCTGGAGAAACGCCTAGGACTTGAGGCTGGATAGGCTTCGGGACAGGATGTGAAGGTAGATTCTGGGACCAAGAATAGCGACTAGGTCACGGCATTAGGAACGGTGCCTGGCCGAGCGACGGGGAAGGACCTGGGTCTGTGGTCGGGGACAAGGTGGAGCCCAAGCTTTGAAAGCTAAGTCGTGGGGGTGGAGCTTGGGCCTAGGGGCTCGACTCAAGGTCAAGGTATGGGGCCGGGTCGGACAGTGGCTGAAGAGGTGGAAATGCAGGGTGTGGGGGCGGAGCATGTTGTAATGATTGATAGGGAGAAGGGAACCAACACGGGATGAGGCGGGGCCTTGGCCCGTGGGCGGTGCCTGACCGAGACCTGGCCAATCCCAGGTGGCTGAAGAGGTGGAAATGCAGGGTGTGGGGGCGGAGCATGTTGTAATGATTGATAGGGAGACGGGAACCAACACGGGATGAGGCGGGGCCTTGGCCCGTGGGCGGTGCCTGACCGAGACCTGGCCAATCCCAGGCCATGGGGTGGGTCTGGCTCGGAGGAAGCTGGCGTGCATTAAAGCCGCAGGAGAGGGCGGGGCCTGATCTGAGGACTTGGCCAATCCCAAGCCAGGGGGCGGAGTCTGGCTCGGAACAAGAAGGCGGGCTTGCCGAGGAGGTGGAGTCGGGACCAGGGGGTGGAGTCGAGGCCTGGAGGCGGAGCTTGCTTGGGGCGGAGTGGGGCGACCCTTGGGGTGGAGCCCGAACGGTGCACTGCCTCAACGCTCTCAGCCTCCCCAGGATGCAGGCTCCGGGTGCGGGCGCGGCCTCGGTGGTCTCGCTGGCGCTGCTGTGGCTGCTGGGGCTGCCGTGGACCTGGAGCGCGGCGGCGGCGCTCGGTGTGTACGTGGGCGGAGGTGGCTGGCGCTTCCTGCGAATAATCTACAAGACGGCGAGGCGGGATCTGTTGTGAGTGTTGCGGGGGCCGGGCCGGGGGGGCGTTGCGGGGCGGCTTGGAGGCCCGGAGGGTCTTGGGGGTGCTTTGGAGGCTGGGGCAGGGTTTGGGGGTGCTTTGGAGGCTGGGGTGGGGTTTGGGGTGGGGCTGGGGATGGTGTTGGGG
>NW_007736283.1:10068-12024 GCF_000696425.1 Galeopterus variegatus | reverse complement strand
GGGGGGGCGTTGCGGGGCGGCTTGGAGGCCCGGAGGGTCTTGGGGGTGCTTTGGAGGCTGGGGCAGGGTTTGGGGGTGCTTTGGAGGCTGGGGTGGGGTTTGGGGTGGGGCTGGGGATGGTGTTGGGGCCTGAGAGGGTGACGGTCTGGGGGGCTGTGAGGGGAACTGCAGGGGGCAGCTTAAGGGTCTCTGGAGGGAGGTGAGTAGGTTCCAACGTGCCTGGGGTTTCGGAGACTGCTTGAGAGATCTCAGGGGACTTGGGGGACAATTTGGGGGTCTTTGGGCCGCTGGTGTAAGTTTCAGGGAGCCATGGGGGACCTGGGGTGTTTGTGGGGCATAGTGACTGTGCTCTGGGGGCTCTTCAGAGATTCTGGTAGGTCCCTGGGGGCTTACAGGGGCGACTCAGTAGTCTCTGGGAGCTGCCGAGACACTTTGAGTCTGTTTAGGTCTTTCTCCAAGAGATGAAAGAGCTGCTTGGGAAGTCTGTAGAGGCTTTTAGGGTCTCCGAGCGGCGTGTGTTTCCTCAGGATGGTTTACAGGTTTCTGTATGGCTGGGGTGCTCTTTGGGAGTTTGGGGTCTGTGTGGGACTTAGGAGGTTGTTCAGGGTCTGTGGGGAAGTTGCTGTCTATTTCAAGACTTGTTTTGGGATCTCTGGAGACTGGGTTTCCCTGGGGAGATTCTGGTGTCCTGTGCAAGGATCCTCGGAGTGTCTCTGGGGTGTCTCTGAGGGACTTGCTCAAAGAAGCTGTTGGGGGTTCTTCTGGGGTGATCAAGGCATTGATGGGAGTTCCCATGGGAGCACGTCTCAGGAGCAGCTCCCATGTGGAGCAGGAGAGCACCGACTGTCTGCGGGGCTGGGCTTAGCACCTTCACAGGCTCTCTGCAGGTGATGGGGAACTCAACGAGGCTCACAGAGGGCCAGGGATGGTGTGGGGCTGGGAAGGGTCCCACTGCAAGTTGAGTGGTTCTGACTTTCTAAAACCCATCCTTTCTCCTCAAGCCATGGCCCCTGCCCCTCCTCACACCCCCTTTTGGTCTTTCTGATATGCAGATCTGACTGTTCCCTCTGATCGCACACCCTCCATGGCCCTTCTCTCACCCCAGTCCTCTACAGGAGAAAGAGTGAGCCTCCAGCTGGGTACTCACGGTCCTGCCAACCTGTCCCCTGCCCACCCACCACTCCCCACCTCCGTGCTCACCTGGTCCCCAAATTGACTTGCTGGGTTGGGCTCAGGCTGCCCGCTCTGCCCCATGCTGGAGCTCCTTTTGCCTGGTGATGCTCCAGCATGCTCCCTCGGGGAACCTGTGCTTTATCTTTCTGCTCGGCACCCTCCCATGGTTGCTGTTGCTCTTAGAATCTGGACCACACTCATTAGCATGGCTCACGAGGTCCCTTACCATGTCTCTAACCTCCACTTTTTCCCCACTTGTCTCTCTTCCTGCTACACTTGTCTCTTTGCTGTCCCTAAACATGCTCAGCCTTCGTTCAAGCCCCAGGGCCTTTGCACTTGCTGTTTCTTCTGCTTGGATTACTCTTCCTCTGCTCTTCATTTTCAATCCTGCCGTGATTTAAATGTCACCTCCTCAGAGAGCCCTCTCCTGACACTGTGTCTCTGTAGACCCTCCTGCCCCATTGCTCTCTGGCAGAATGCCCAAGATTTACTGAGTAATCCCGTTGTGCCAGGTGCTGGTGCTAAGCATTTTACAGGTGTGACCTCATGGAGACCTGCTAACAAAACCGTGAAGCAGATAGTCTCCTGTCCCCATCTTACAGATGAGCAAACTGAGGCACAGCATGGCTGTATAATGTGTCCAAGGTCACACAAGTGGCAAGTAGCAGGAACAGGATTGGAACTCAGGCAGTGTGGCTTATAAACAATAGCAGCATTTGTCGTTTGTCATTATTTTATGTGTCTGTTATCTTTATCTTATGTGCCTTTTAATTCTTGGGCCTC
>NW_007736283.1:0-9258 GCF_000696425.1 Galeopterus variegatus | reverse complement strand
TTTGTCATTATTTTATGTGTCTGTTATCTTTATCTTATGTGCCTTTTAATTCTTGGGCCTCTTTCCCCCCACTAGACTGTGGGCCCTGTGGGGCACAGACAGAGATTGTGTCAGTCTTGGTGCCACTGTGGCCCTGTCCCTCACTCAGAGTGGCACACAGCAGGAGCAGGGGACATGTTTGTTACATGGAGGGCCCTCTCTCCTCTTGCTTACCCAAGCCCCATCTCTCCATCCACCCCACCTCTGCCCCCATGGACCCTGGGGGTGTCTGTGCCTGGTTCCATCTCTCCTGGGGGCAAGACAGGAGCTGGGTCCACTCTAAGTCCCTGACGTGGCTTGACATACTTGTCTGTGGGAGGTAGCCTTGAATATGGCCCCAGTGATCCCTGTCTCCTGTTCATTCTGCCCTGGTATGATCCCTCCCTTTGGTGGGGGCCGGACCTAGCGATTCACTTCCAGTGAACAGGATACAACAAAAGCCATGGGACATCACTGAGATTAGGTCGTGGAAAAGACTGTGGCTTCTGTCATGGGTGCTCTCTCTCTCGGATCGCTCGCTCTGGGGGAAGTGGCTGCCATATTGTGAGACAGCCCTGCGGAAAGGCCCACGTGAGTGAGCTTGGGAGTGGATTCCCCCAGTGAAGCCTTGAGATGACCGAAGCCCCCGCTGCCACCTTGACTGCAGCCTCATGAGAGACCCAGCTGGGCTGCTCTCAGATTTTTGACCCACAGAAGCTGTGACATAATAAATGTCTGTTGTTTTCAGTCAGTAATTTGGGGGGTAATTTCTTACACAGCAACAGGTAACTAACGCAGTTTGTATCGCCCTCCCCATGTCACAGGCCTTGTTCTCATCCTCTCACAATGTTGTAAAGAAGGGACGTTTACTAATCTCATTTTGTAGGTGTGTGAGCAGAGGCATAGAGAGGTGAGTTCATTTGCTTGGGAACACACAGCCAGGGAGGGACAGGGCTCTGGAGTCTGTGCTCTTAGCCACTGTGCCATGATGGGGTGCTGATGGGGGGACTAAATTTAGACCATGGGTTCAGAAAATATTCCAGCACCCTGTCCCAGTTCTCTTAACTTGCCCTCTATTTGCTGCATGTGATCTGATCACATGCATCCTTGTTGATTTCTTCTTGCCCTGGAGTCCTGGAATTCGAGACAGAAGGAGCAGAGAGACAAGAGGCCCTAGAAGGGCCCAGAGCCTGACAGTGGCCTCTTTGTCCACAGGGTGGGGGTGGCTTGGGCTGCTGCCAGTAGGGCCGCCCAGGCCTGTTGCTGGAACCGAGCACTGGAATCCACTGCCTATCTGTGTGGGCGTCCTCCAGAGAGACTGAGAGGCTGGGGACAAGGGCAGGATGGGACAGGCCTCGAATGCTCTGTCCCTGGTGTTTAGTGTGACCATGACCAGCTGTGGCCTCCATTCTTGTTTCTTGCTGTATTACCTGTGGACGGGGAGCTGCTTCCTTCCTTGATGGCCCACTCCCCATGGCCCTAACACCCAAACCCCCTCATGGAGCTCTTGGGGCACTCTCATGAGTTCATTCACTGAAAGCCCTTAGAGCAGAATTGGGCACAGAGTAGGTGATCAGATGGGTTGGTTCCGATTGTCATTGGCTGGCCCTGATGCTGGCGGGTGCTTGATGGCCATGTTGACTCGTGTTTAGGAGCTTGGTGGCTGGAACTTGGTGGCCTGAGCCTAAGGATCTGGCTGTGCCAGCTCAGCTGGACTGTTGAACCCCAGTTCATCTATGAGATGGGTCCTTGTGCAGAGGTCCTCCATTGAGAAGCATGCATTGAGCACCTGTTGTGTGCATCATGGGCACTCGATCTGCCACCCAGTACATGGTAAGCACTTGATAAATGCTTTATGGTAAGCCTGTGGGGGAGTGGAGGGACCCTGTAAGGGGTCTTTGGTTCTGGGTTATTCTGTCCCTGAGGTGCTGTGTGATCTCAGGAATGTTAATTCACCTCTGTGAGCTCCCAGCATATTCACCACTGGACAAATGGGATCTTAGGGCTCTACTTCGGGAGTGGCTGTAAGGTTAGCACAGTGCTTGGCATACAGTAGGTACTCAGTGAACGCTGAGGACAGTCGTCATCTTAGCTGCTCTTTATTAGTTGAGTGGATGAGCAGTGTTCTTGCTGATGATTTTACCCCCTGTTTGCTCTGGCCCTCCGTGGTGGTCCCATGGCTCACCCCAGAACTTATTGGTGGGGGCTTTTGTGGCCCAGACCCTGCCTTTACCAGCACCCTGCAAGACATAGTCCTTGTGTCCATGGCAGTGAGACTCTGACCAGGAAGTGGGATGTGTAGACAGCCAACTTGGAATGTTTTCCATTTTTACTTATTATTTGTAATTATTAATACATGACACGTGGTATGAAATTCAAAAGTTATAGAGAGATTTGCAGTGAAAGCTGCCCTCTTGCCACTGCCCCCAGCCACACAGTTCCCCTCCTCTGAAATGTTAGGTGTCTTTTCTCGAGACATTTACAAGAGTATGCGCAGACCTCTTCTTGTTCCCCGTGCCCACCGATGGCTACACGTTCTCTGTCGTATTCTTCACATGATGCTTTCTTTCTTCTTTCCAATCTTTCTACTTTTTTTCTTCTTTCCACTTTCACTTGTAATTTTTACTTTTATCAAAGTCATGCTAGCATCGAAATAGAAGACTCAATGCCATCTACATCAAGCAGTCTCTGCTTGTCCCAACCCCACCCACATTTCCCATGAAACAACTCTCACCTCTTTTTGGAATTTTTTGGACTTTACCTGTGTGTCATTAAATGGCTTATGTGACAACATACTGCATGTTTTCAGTTTGAGGCCTGATCTGGTCATCTCTCTCCATAATATTCTTTTTTTTTTTTTGGTGCCTGGCTGGTATGGGGATACAAATCCTTGACGTTGGTGCATCTCCTGCATAGAAGATGAGGATTTGACATCCTTTATTCCCCTGCCCTCACCCTCTTCCTGTCTCTGTATGAGTGTGTGCACATGCATGCATGCACACACACACATATTCTTCCATATCTTTGTTGTTCCCAATATTATTACGGTTGATTCTCATTATTTGCAGTAGTTAAGCTCTATGAAGTTGCTATACACCAAATTATTGAATACTGAACCATCGTTCCTAGGGAAAATACAGAGTTAGGTTCCCGAGAGCCTCTGGTCATGACATTTTCATCAGCCAATCAGTACATATAACTTTGTATATGTGTGTTTCTGTTTAAAGACACCTTATTTAATATATACTGTTGATTTTTTTTTTCCTTTTTGTCTTTTTTACTGACCGGTAACGGGATTGCAACCCTCGGTGTTGCGCCCGCACTGCGCTCAGCCAGTGAGTGGGAACCGGTCTCCACATGGGATCTGAACCCTCAGCGGGAGCGCCACCGCGCTCCCAAGCGGCGCACTCTCCAGTACGCCACTGGGCCGGCCCTATACTGTTGATTTTTTAACATCAAACTTAAGGCCAGCAGCATCTAAAACTCACGCCCGAATGAAGCTGCTTTTAACACATTCTTTCTCCATGAGGTACATCACAGCATTTTTTTTTTCCCTTTTTTTTGTCTTTTTTTTTTTTTTTTTTACTGACTGGTAACGGGATCGCAACCCTCGGTGTCGCGCCCATACTGGGGACCGGCAACAGGATCGCAACCCTTGGTGTTGCGCCCGCGCTCAGCCAGTGAGCGGGAACCGGTCTCCACATGGGATCCGAACCCTCGGCAGGAGCGCCGCCGCGCTCCCAAGTGGCGCACTCTCCAGTGCTCCACCAGGCCGGCCCCATCACAGCATTTTTGCACTTAGGAGCACTAGACAGCACTTTAGCACTATGCTTCGGGGCCATTTTAATGGCAAAGTCACCTGTAAAAAGCACAAAAATGCAAAATATGTGGCACTGAATAGATTGAAAAGAACTCTTATTTATAGTACGAAAGCTGAAATAAGAAGGCAGAAGAAGAAGCTGGGAATATGCATGTTGGCAATTCAAATTTTTCTCCACTCTGCATGTGTCTGAGAATGGTAGTGAAAGCACCACAAAATTGATTTTGGGCTTTCAAATAAATTTATCAGGTAGAAGAATTTGCAAATAAAATATTCACAAATAATGAGGATTGACTATACATTATAATTTGGGTAAGGTTGGTAATAAAAATTTACATCGTTTTTTACTGTAACTATTCTAATTTGAGCCATTTAGTATGATTACTTTTCATTTCCTGTACAGCTTTATTTTTCCCTGGAGTTATTAATTTCCTTTATATTTGTTAGTTTTCTATGCATTTATCTCCGCTTCAAGCCCAAACTCCAAAACTGTTGTCTCTCTCTCCTGTCACAACATTCAGAACATCAGATAGGCTATCTGCTTTACCTTTTGGAGGAGTCTCTCTTTTAGCCTCCTTCTAGGCTGGGGTGGTTGCCCTCCAAACCTGGTATGTAGCCATCAGTCCAGGCTTGTCCCTAGCCATCCTCCTGAGGATTAGGACTGCTTTTCTCTTGGGTTGGATATCCTGATTCCTGGGTCTCTCATCCTCTTCTTTCATTTGCTCCTTCAATTTTTTTGGAGCACACCCTTAGCTTTTGGAGAAATCTAGCAGGGAAGTTAATATTTTGAGACCCTCCATGTTTGCGAATATCTTTACTTTCACCCTCATACTTGGCTGATTTTCTGAGTATAGACTTGTAGGTTGGAAATTATTTTCCTTTAAAATTTGAAAGCATTTCTCATTTTCTTTTCACATCATAGTCAATGTTGAGAAGTCTGAAACACTGCTGATTCCTGATCCTTTCTTTTTGTTTTTTTTAAGATGACCAGTAAGGGGATCTTAACCCTTGACTTGATGTTGTGAGCACCACGCTCTCCCAAGTGAGCTAACCAGCCATCCATATATAGGGATTCAAACCTGTGGCCTTGTTGTTATCAGCACTACACTCTCCCAAGTGAGCCACGGGCCAGCCCTCCCTGATCCTTTCTAGTGACCTGTTTTTTTCTATCTGGAAGCTCATGGGATCTTTTTTAAATGGTGGCCTGTTTATATCCATTGCGTGGTTTGCTGGTGAGGCCTAGGTCAGGAAAGTTTTCTTGAATGATATCACTGGTGATTTCTTCACCTGTGTCTCCTTTGTTCTTCTTGGAACTCCTGTTATTGAGTGCCTGGAACAATGTCTGGGTTCAGAAATATTTGTGGAATGAATATGGCTGTTGGACCTTCTAGGCTGGTTTTCTAGTTTTCTTCTCTTTTTCTCCTCTCTGTCTTTTTGTTTTACTTTCTATGGTATTTCTTCAAATATATCTAATGAGCCTTCTATTAATGTTTTAATTTATGTCTTCACATTTAAAACATTTATTATTATTTGTTTAAATTAATAGGCTTTTTAAAAAAGCCATTTTAGGTTTACAGACAAATTGAACAGAAAATACAGAGAGTTCCTGTATACTACTCCCTCCCCAGTTTTCCTTGCTATTAACATCTTGCATTAGTGTGGTATACTTGTTACAATTGATGAGCCAATATTGATACATTATTATTAACTAAAGCCCATAGTTTACACTAGACATTAGAATTCACTCTTTGTGTTGTACATTCTGTGGTGCCCTCACATTTTATTTATTTTTATTTATTTATGTATTGGCAGCTGGCTGGTATGAGGATCTGAACCCTTGACCTTGGTGTTATTAACACCACAGTCTAACCTACTGACCTAACCAGCCAACCCTACTTTTTTTTTTTTTAAAATACAGCTGGCCAGTACCTGGAACTGAACCCTTGACCTTGGTGTTCCAAGGCTGTACTCTAATCAACTAAGCTAACTGGCTAGCCCTAACCCTACATTTTAATTTTTCGAGATCTTTTTATTTTTACTCCCTAAAAGTTTTTTGGTTGCATCCTATTCTTGTTTCGTAGATGCCATGTGTCTTCTTACATCTCCAAGAATACTAATGCCTGTGTTATTATTGTTTTTCTCTTTGCACAATCTCTTCTTCCTGAAAGATATTTTTCTTTGTTTATTTTAGTCTCCATTATCCCTGTTAGGGGAAACCCCTGGGGTCTGGCAGTCCTTGGTTGTAAAGCCAGGTAGAAGTTGTCAGTGTGTGTGTGTGTGTGTGTGTGTGTGTAAGAAGGGCAGTCTTGTTAACTGTGAGTTTTATGATGGGGTACATGGCCAGGTGGTGCCTTGGAGAACCCCAATAGCTAGGCCTGGTCAGATTCTCCAAGGATTCTCTTCAGTTTCCCACCTGGGGGCATGGGCCTGGCTGCATCCCAGATTCTTCTGGGGAGAGAGCTGGGGATTCTGCAGCTGGAGGGTAAACATTCTTTTAATGCCCATTTTCAGGGAGGTGCCCACCCAGAGACCTTCCAGGGGATGGCCCTTCAGGCTTCTTCTGGGGTGACGAGGGAGTCATTTCTTCAGTAGATTTTCACCCAGCCCTGATTTAGCACTTTCCCCCGACTGCAGCCCACGACTCTGCTTTCTCCCACCTTCTGGGGCTCTCACCTCTAATCCACTTGCTCCCCAGCTTCCAAAAGTGGGTTGATCTTGTCTCCACTCCCCTTTTCCCTGTCCTGTAAGTTCACACTTTAAAAATATTCACTTTATTGGCTGCTCTGGGGGACACGGAGGCACAAAGACCAGTCAGTGCCTGTGTGCTCCGTCCCCCATCTTTGCCATGAAATCCACCACATTTCCCACCTACTTGACCCTTTTCTTCATCCGCCTGCACTGGGGGCAGTCCTTGTGATGGCTGCACAGCCTTCTCTTGTAAGGAGGAGCCATGCCTTATCTAGTCCCTTCCCTGCTGCAGGGCATTTGGTTCTTTCCGATCTTCTGCCCTTTGGAAGCTACAAGTAAATAACACTGCCATTTCCCCCATGTAAATTCAATGTGTCAAAATTGAAGCTCCAATTAGCAATCTATTCAGGGCCACAAAGAGTCTTTGTTACTCTCTGCTTTACTCAGGTGTCTCCAGCCTGCTGGCCCATGCTTTCTTTTAGGCCTGCCATCTTTCTGCCTCCAGGCCTTTGCCCCTGCTGTGCCCTGCATGATGAATGCCTTTCCCTGTGCTTTCCCCATGTGGCTCCTTCTCATCCTTTAAAATGTGGTGTTCACGTGGCTTCCTCAGAGAGGGCTCCCCTGCCCTGTGGATGAAATCTGCCCTCGTGGTGCTTCAACTCATTGCCTTGTTTATTTCCAAGCACTTATCATAAGACTGTAATGGTTGGGTTGGCTGGTCAGCTCAGTCGGTTAGAGCATGGCCTTGTAACACCAAGGTCAAGGGTTTAGTTCCCTGTACTGGCCAGCTGCGGCCCACCCCCACCAACAAAAAAACCCTCCCCAAAACTGGTGAATAAGACTGTAATGTTTTTTGTTTGTTTTTTCATTCGTTTTAATGACCTCCCCAGCCTAGATTGTAAACCTCAAAGGGGCAAAGATCATGCCTGCATTGGTCACCTGCATATCCCTGTACCTGTCATGGTGCCCTACATGGGGTGGTGCTCAGTGGTGGCTGGTGCACTGAATGAGTGGATCTGCTCCTCTGGGAGATTTTCAGCAACAAGTAATGGGAATCCCAACTAGAAGTGGTGTCAACAGTAAGGAACATTTATGGCCACATGTAATGGGACATTGAAACAAAAGGCAGCTTCAGGTTGGTTAATTTGCATTTTCACGGGGCCACATTCCTACTATCCTTCTGCTCTGTCATCCTTGCCGCATAGGCTTGTAATTGCCTTCCATTTTTCCTCATGGCCTCACGTTGGCTGCTGTGGCTCCAGCCATCACATGCCAATGACAGCTTCCCAGGGCAGAAGAAGGGGAATATGAGACTGCCATATCCCATGTTGCAGGGGGGTTGAAAGGGGCTGATGTGTTGTGGGGGTGTCTATGAACCGGGCTGGAGTTGAGGGAGCCATGGTATGGGGGAGAGCAGGCAGAACCAGATTTCCAGGACTTTGAACGCTGAGCAGAGGAGAAGGTCACATGGCTGAGGAGGGTACTGAGCAGGAGAGCAGCACAACCAGGCTGACCCTGACTCAGAAGGAGGGCAGCTCAGTGAGGAGGGTTTGGGGTAACTAGGCAGGAAGTTCACTGTTCTCAGACAGCAGGGACAGAGAGCTGCCTGCATGCTGTGGGGCCCAGTAATGAAGCAGGTGTCTGAGTGTCCTAGGGCTGCTGTAACAGTACCACAAACTGGGAGGCTGAAAACAACAGAGAAGTGTTCTCTTCCAGTCCTCCAAAATCAAGGTGTCAGCAGGGCTGGTTCCTTCTGGAATTCTGAGGGAGAACCTGTCCCAGGCCTCTCTTCTGGCTTCTTGTGGCTTCTGGCAATCCTTGGTGTTCCTTGGCTTGTGGCTGTGTCACTTCAGTCTCTGCCTCCGTCTTCACATGGCCTTCTTCTCTGTGTCTCTGTCTTTTCCTTTTCTGTCTCTTATAAGGGCACCAGTCATTGGATTTAGGCCCCAGCCTAAATCTAGGATGGTCTTGTCTGGAGATCCTCAATTTACTTACATCTGCAAAGACCCTTTTTCCACATGAGACCACATTCACAAGTTCCGGGTGTAAGAACTTAGACATATCTTTTTGGGATCACCATTCAACCCAAAACACAAGGGGTGGGGCCTGGCACAGAGCCGAGCCAGGAGGACGTGGCTGGTCTGTCCAGGAGTGCATTGGTGAGGGCCCGGCTGGACTGGTGACACGTGGTCTGGTTCCAGCTTGTCTGCCTTAGAGAAAGTCATCTATTCTGCCCATCCCCAAGGACCTCCTAGGGGCCACATGCTGTCTGGGCCTGGGGGACATCTTGGTCACTGTGAGTCAGATGCTTTTCCTGACTTGTGGATCCCACAGCCTGGTGAGGGAGAGGGAAGATCAAGAAAGAAACAAAGAAATAAGGAGACATCAGGCTGGCTGGTTAGCTCAGTCAGTGAGAGCGTGATGCTGATAACACCAAGGTCAAGGTTTCAGATCCCAGTCACCAAAAAAAAAAAAAAAAAAAATTCAAAAGGTGACAAGGGCTCGGAGAGAACCAGCAGTAGTGGTTGTGTCTCAGCCTGGGCTGCTATGACAAAATACCAGAGACTGGGTGGCTTAGACCACAGATACTTATTTCTCACAGTTTTGGAAACTGGAAGTCCGAGATCTGGGTGCCAGCAGGGTTGGGCTCCTGGTGAGGACTGTCCTCCTGGTTTGCAGACAGTCGCCTTCTCCTGGTATCCTCACACAATGGAGAGAGGGCTAGCTCTCTT
>NW_007736282.1:65782-66488 GCF_000696425.1 Galeopterus variegatus | reverse complement strand
CTCTTGGCTATTGTAAAGAGTGCTGCGATGAACACTGGGGAACAGGTATACCTTCAACTTGGTGATTTCCATTGCTCTGGGTATGTTCCCAGCAGTGCGATAGCTGGGTCATATGTCAGATCTATCTGCAATTGTTTGAGGAACCTCCATAACATTTTCCATAGTGGCTGCACCATTTTGCAGTCCCACCAACAATGTATGAGAGTTCCTTTTTCTCCGCAACCTCGCCAGCATTTATCGTTCAGCGTCTTTTAGATTTTAGCCATCCTAACTGGGGTGAGATGGTATCTCAGTGTGGTTTTGATTTGCATTTCCCGGATGCTGAGTGATGTTGAGCATTTTTTCATATGACTGTTGGCCATTTATATATCCTCCTTAGAGAAATGCCTGCTTAGCTCTTTTTCCCATTTTTTAATTGGGTTGCTTGTTTTTTTCTTGTAAAGTTGTTTGAGTTCCTTGTATATTCTGGATATTAATCCTTTGTCAGATGTATATTTTGGAAATATTTTCTCCCACTTTGTTGGTTGTCTTTTAACTCTGTTAATTGTTTCTTTTGCTGTGCAGAAACTCTTTAGTTTGATATAATCCCATTTGTTTATTTTTCCTTTGGTTGTCCATGCTTTTGGGGTCATACCCATGAAGTCTGTGTCCAGTCCTACTTCCTGAAGTGCTTATTGTATGTTTTCTTTAAGAAGTTTTATTGTTT
>NW_007736282.1:38167-63590 GCF_000696425.1 Galeopterus variegatus | reverse complement strand
AAAAAAAAAAAAAAAAAAAAAAAAAAGAATTATCACTCGAAATTCCTTGTCAGTCATTTCAAGGGCTTCTTGTTGTATAGGATCTAGAGCTTGAGATTTATTATCTTTGGGTGGTGTACTTTCTTGATTTTTTGTATTTCTGGTATCTTTTCTTTGATGTTTGTTCATTGTGGCAGGGGGTTTCACAGCCCACAGATCAGATGAAATGAGCAGAGTATCTTCTGTTCCACTGGGCAATCTAATGAACGGAGCAGGCAGACTCAGAGGAGAATTGGGGGCAGTGCGTGGAGTCCCTAGTCCGAGTGCGGCTGCCGCCCATCGGCTCCAGCTCGGCTCGATATGTTGGGGCGCTTCGGTCTGGAGGGCCCTGATGTTCGGGTGAGGAGGGGCCGCCGCTGCTACCACCGCTGCTGTCACCACCGGGTAAACAAAACACAATTTAGAAATCACAATTTTAGCTAAAAATAGTTCCAAGACACACAGCCTGTCTTTATTCATTTGGTTGGAGGCAAGCTGGTCTTTAGAATAACCTTTTCAATTCCAACACTATTTTATAGTACTCCAAACCATCCAAGGGCACATGCTGTCAAGTTCATTATGTCAACTGGCTAATGTAAATGTTTTGAAGTAGACTGTATGAAAAGACAGAAATCTTAATCTTTTAAACTTCGAAACTGTCTTTTAGCAAAATTTAATTTGTACTCTATAGGGCATGAAAACAAAACCTCACTTGATCTTTTTCTTGTTTATCTAGTTATTCACAGACTCTAATTTTTAAAAGAGGTTCATAAATCCCATTAAATTATCAAAAGTTTTCTAAGCCCTTGCACTAAGAAACATACACATACACAGAAGATCTTTATAAATCAATGATTCCTAACCTTGATTTCAGGAAATCCCAAGGCATCTCTACCTTAATTTATAGTAGGATTTTCTTTAATTCTTGAAAAAAATTTTAACAAACATAATCCACCTTAATCTTTGAAATAAAAATGTAACAAAGAACCAGAGCCTTATTAAGTCATTTGCTGTCATTGTACAAAGGATACATTCACAAACACCCTCCTAATTTTAAGAAAACAGCATATAATTCAACAAGTTAAAATGATTACTAATAAAAATTTAGGAAGACGGCCAGTCCTTTTTCTTTCTTCTTATGTCAGAAAATGCTGGATCTCTCCTTTTCCTCATTAGCTTCATTTTTTTCCCCAATGCATTAACAAAAATTGAGAATTGTGTCACTTAAAAATAATCTCTTGTTAAGGATTCCAGGAAGCATAAGACTTCTAGATTTGTAAATCAAAGGAAAAAAACAAGATTTACTGGGGGAACAAGGTTGTTAGGGAGCAGTTAGGCTTGCTCTGTTTAGTTTTTGGCAGTGGTTGCCTTTGCCTTATGTAGGGTCTCGGGGGGAATTACCTGTCCTTTCTATTTTTTCCTCTTTATCTATTTATATTTTGAATATTTGGTTTTAAATTCATACACAAATGATCTACATATATTAAACTGCTAGTTGACTACTCATATAAACCGATTACATTTTTATACCTTTATTTATGAAATTGAGCAGTTTAATGATGCAATTCTCCAACCTAGAAATGGATTGCACTCCAAAAGTTTGTAAACTCATGGTTGGCTAGAAATCAAAATGTACTTCTCCCGATTTCACGTGGTGCTACTACAGGCCAGGCCCGAAAACCACGTTTTACCCTTACTGAAACTAGTGTATGATCCTATTAACCCCTCCTAGGCATTCTGCATAACAGTGTTTTCTTAGGAAACAGAGAAGGCAGGACAAATATGACTGTCCAGGTATACAACCCGTCATACTACATTGTTTGTCAGGTTGGGGATGGGGTTACTCTGAGCTCTCAATTATCAATAGAGTTATCAACAGTTTAAATTTGGATGACGAATCCCAAGATGGGGAGGCAGAGAAGGGCTAGGTATCTAGGTTTGGGGGAGAGGGCGGTGAGGAGTTATGGAAGCTGAGAGCTTCTCAGAACAGAGCTAGGAACACCTCTCCCTTGTGAGCCAGGCGATCCTGACTCTTGCTTCCAGACACCCCCCAGGTGCCATAGCCTCACCTGCTTTTCTTTCATCAGCCCTACAGTCTACTGCCCTGTCCACTGCTGCCAAGTATTTGTTTTTAGCTGGCATCCAGCCCACAGCAGTAGAGAAATACAATCTCACAGTTTCTCTCCTACCCAAAACCTGTACTCTGCCCTCAGGCACAGGAGCAAACCACCGAGCAAAAAGATCCTCCCTAAACTCTAGCTTTGCTTTCCTTGTTGTGAACTCATTTGTTACGAGTTAAACTGTACCTCCCCAAAATTCATATGTTGAGGTCCTAACCCCCAGCATGTCAGAATGTGACCTTATTTGGAAATAGGGTCACGGCAGATGTAATTAGTTAAGATGAGGTCATACTAGAGTGGGGTGGGCCCTACTCCAGTATGACTAGTGTCTTTATAAAAAGAATGTCATGCGAAGAGACAGAGACACACACATACAGAGGAGGCCATGTGAACATGAAGGCAGAGATCAGGTGATGCTTCTACAAGCCAAGAAACACCAAAGATTGCCAGCAAACCACCAGAAGCTAGGGGAGAGGCATGCAACACATTCTTCTGCACATCCCTCAGAAGGAACTAGCCCTGCCCACACCTGGATCTCAGACTTCCAGCCTCCAGAACCAAGAGACAATAGATTTCTGTTGTTTAAGTCACCAGTGTGTGGTGATAAGGAGTTGGAGGCAAGGACTGGGTCTTCAAGATTTGATGACTGAGGTTAGGTCACTTATATTTCATTTCAGAGTAAATCCAAACTCATCTCTCCAGAGTATTTCAGCACAGAAATGGGGCAGGTAGGGGACTGATAAAGAGATGGGACAGAGAAGGACACAGCCAAGAAACCAGCACGGGGCCTGGGAGAGCAACATTTGTAGAGGAGAGAACATCTCTATTGTCTTACAAGACAAGGTAGTACTTCAAGAAAGGGTAAAGGAATAGTCTCAGGTAGCAACTAGCTCAGGTAATAAGGAGATGTACAGCATGGTGGGGTCCAGTAATCCCAATTAGTAATACTGTACTTGGAATTTGCTGATAGTATATCTTAAATGTTCTCACCACAAAAACAAAATGGTAACTATACAAGGAGATGTGTATGTGATTAGCATCACTGTAGTAATCATTTCACAATGTATATAAAACATCATGTTGTACACCTTAAGTACATATGATTTTTATAATAAAAATTAAAATCAAAAAAGGAAAGAAAAGAGAGAGGAAGATCCCATCTGGCAGTTCTGAGGAGCAGGGGCGTTCCCAAGTTCTCTGCCAAAGTTCTCGCTTGCTTCCTGGCCACATATAAGAGCCACATTTAGCTCCAGGTTATATACATTGGGTCCTCCTTGAGATTTCTTTCCACATCTGTAATTTCTCTAGCAAACAACTGAGAGTTGAAGAAAAACCCTGCTGCTACAAAGTGTGTGGTAAACATCACCCTAATTTTATTGGATCGGACCTTATTCGGGGCACTAAAGAAAGCAATATTTTGTCTTAAGAGTTCACACTGGGATTTCCTTTCTAAGCTCCCAAAGCACCTGAACTCTCAACAAACTCTCTAGCAAAATGCCTCCTGCGCCAGCGTGCCAGGCCTTTCTGGGGAGTTGGAGACAGAGCATTCAGTATTAATATTCTCCCATCCTTGCCCTACTCAGAAAATTTTTCCTCTAATACCGTTTATTCTATTCTTATCCTTCCTCAGTTGCAATTTCCCTCTTACTACTCTGCTAACACTGTTAACTACTATTACTACTATCTAATAGACATAAATTGAGAAAGACCTTCCAGAAATTGGTGGGGTCCAGTAATCCCAGATATGTCTAGAGCTACTAAAACATTGAATACCTTAAGAGCATCAAACACATCACACAAGATCCTATGGCTTCACAAGTGTCTGTGTTTCTCTCTTTGTTACTGAGCACAGATCTCTTTCTGGTCTCTGTGTGAGTGGCTCTTTTCTCTCAGTCAATTGTCTTGAGTAAAAAAATTGAACTTTTTCACTCTAGCCCTGAAGGAACAACCAAAGAAAACAGTTAGTGGAAAGGGGTAGGTTTAACTGAAAAGTATATTCAGTTATAAAGAAGTACCTTATCACCTCCTGGGAGTCTGGATTTTAAAAAGCAAAGCAGGAAGAAACAGAGGACTGTATCAGCTATGGGTATGCGCTTCCAGACAGAGAATGAAAACGAGACGTACTTCAAAAACAATTTCAGCAGAGAAATACTTTTAATAGCCACTCAATTTAGAAAACACCAACTATAATAACATCTCAAAGCAGTTTTAAGGATTTTTATTTTATATTTTTGAAAGGCATTATAATATTGAATCCTGTAAAATAAGAATGCCAAAGAAAACCTGCTTTTTAACTGCCTAAGTTACCTAATCCACAGTCCTAGTAAAAACCTCAGCATCTCATGGATGCACCCACAGGTATGATTGAGGTAACTTATACGCTTTTTCTTTTTATTAAAAAATAAACAAGAATATTTTAGTTATTCACTAGAATGTTAATATCAAACCAATGTCATAGCAGCTAACATTCTACGGAGAGCCTTCTGCTGGCTTTGTGTGACACGGATGATCTAAATTCTTTCCAATTTCATTGACTATTCAGTGCCTCTTCTGTTGTCCCTGCCCAATTTAGCAGCTTTGTAACACAGGAAACTAACTATCAATGCCCCAGTTGGTGATGAATTTTTTACAAAAGGCATGCTATAACACTCATTCTTGGGTCACTAGCAAAGCAAAGCATCACCCTGACAATTCAAGTAAAAGCATCAATTTCCTTTTCCTCCCGAATCACTAGAACAACAGTATCAGTTCTCCATTTTGATTTGCATGCTTTGTCTCGCAAATGTTTTCTAAATAAGCATGCTATAACACTCATTCTTAGGTCACTAGCAAAGCAAAGCATCACCCTGATAATTCAAGTAAAAGCATCAATTTCCTTTTCCTCCCGAATCACTAAAACAACAGTATCAGTTCTCCATTTTGATTTGCATGCTTTGTCTCGCAAATGTTTTCTAAATAGAAAAATCACCTCTCTTTTACCTTCATAGCCTGTATCAGATTTCCTTTAAAACGTTAAATATTTTTTTCCTTGTTACAAGAACAGAAAAGTAGAGGGAAAGTGGTGAGACTCTGCTATGTTCCATAGTAAAGCAACGATAGAATAAACAGGTGGAGGTCTTCCAGAGAACAGGAGCAGAGGCTCTGGTTCCTGGAGTGGCAAAAAAGCCTTGCTTCTCTTAAATTCCCCATCTCTACAAATGGCACCGTTATGAGTTGGTTTTGCCCCCACCAGCATGCAGCCCTTCACAGCCTCCTGCTGCTCCCCCAGTGCGCTGCCTCAGTTCATGGTCGGCTGGGCTGTTATCATGGCTTCCTAATGGGTTCCCTCTCTCCAGCCTACATATTACCCAAAGGTTACATGACTAATATGAGAATCTGATCATTGCTCCAATGCTCCAAAGTGTCTAGAATAAGGGTGTCATAATAATCTGTCTCCAGGGTCTGACACATAGCAGACTTCCAATAATTCCCTATGACCGAATGAATAAATGGACAAACAAATCACCCATCCAATCACTCACTCAGACAATCGCTCATTCCTTACGCTAAAACTTTTCCATACCCCCCAAAACAGGAAACCCAAATTCGTTAGTATGGCATTAAGCTCCAGGCTACTGAGCAGCGTCATCCCCCACCTCTCTGGACACTTCTCCATTTACTTCCCACCCCACCCGGCCACTCTCTCGGCATGACACGCTCTTGCACGTCTCTGTTTACCAGAGCCGGTGATTCTCTGCCTGAAATGCCTTCCTCTGCATCTGTACCTAATGACTCCTGTACAAATGCCATTATCTTTGTGAATTCTTCTGTGACTCCCCCAGAGAGGGTTGGCTGTTTCCCTGCAGTGCTTGGAAAGTGTCCCTATGGCTCCTGTATTCCCAACAGGGCAAATCATAATCCCTATTTTTCACTTCCTCACCAGACTAAGAGTCAGGGCTGCTTTTCACACGCCAGGAGCTATGTCATACTTACTTTTCTCTTTCCATTCTCTCTTCTGATCTTTCTCCAATGCCTAGAACAGTATCTGATAAACATTATGTGTTCATTAAATACTTGCTGGGTGAGCCTATTCAAGGAAAAGAAATATCTCCAGGTATTTAGATGACAGAAAACACTGGTTCCTCTCTTCTTGACTAGCCTCCTTCCCTCTCTCCCAGTTCTTCAGTCTTCACTCCAGTCTTCACTATCTCTCAATCCCTTATTTCTTTCTACTCCCCAGGACAGTTTGGAGTTGAGGAAATCCCTACGAAACCCCTGGCTGTTCCCCTGACCCCTGTCAGAGCAGGCTTCGGCTGGGGGAGGAGGAAGATAGCTAACGAAAAACTACTTGACCAATGCAGGACGGGTTGGATTCCTAGGAGGAGCAATAATAAGCTAAGAGTAGAGTTGATTAAACATAAATTTCCTTAGGCTAAGGGTTGATCTGGAGGTCAGGATGTTTGTTCCTTAAGTAAATGCCTTACGGCTCAGCATTACACCTGTAACGCCAAGCTCAAGTTTTCTTTGCAGATAACAAAACTGCAAGCCCGCACGGAAATGTGTGCACCTCCAGACTCAAGGCAGGCAAGGAGGACCTTAGCCAGGAGGTGAGAAATAATTATACTGACCTCACCACTGACCCAGATTCACGCACAACTCACAAGACCCCGCTCACGACTTTGCTCTATAAATGCTTGTGATTTTAAGTGGTTGAGGAGTCAGGGATCTTAAAGCTCTTTTAGCTACCATGGGCTCCTCTAAATGGCCACCCAAATAAATGCTAATCATTAACACTGCAAACTTTAGCGTGAAAGACTTCTTAGTCATTTGGGCAGCAGATGAGATGGAAGGAAGACAAACCTTGATACTGCTATAACGGCAGTAGAAGAATAAAAAAAGGTTCTTAGAGACCTAAATTAAAACTTTAAATTCATAGCCTTATAAAAACACTGTCTGGGTTCAGATCCCTGTACTGACCAGCCAAGAATGACAAAAAACCACGGTTATATGTGTTGGTTACGTGACAGGATAGGCTAGGCCTGTGAACCAAACCAACTCCATTTTCCCTGCAGAGGGCATTTTGTTACTTTTCCACTCCTCAGTCATGAGACCCTCAGGACACACGCTTACCCCATGGCCCTGATAAAAGTGACCAAGAGACTGGTTGGGCATAAACACCCTCATAAAATAAACTGAGATAAGAGGGTAACAGATAGTTACTGAGTTGCAAAACCTCTTCCCCAAGGCTTTAAACAGTTAAAATATAACTTTTAACAGTTAAAATATAACTGTTAGCTTTGTTGAAAACTTATCATTAAGTACCCATTCTTTCTTTTCCCTTAATTTTGAAGAGTAAGTTACACATTAACTTTAAGACCCCTTTAGGAATTATACACAAGATGCTCCTGGAACTGACCTCCCTTGCTACCACACTAAAAATACCAGAAATCATCAAAGCAAGATGCCCATGTCAACAGAGGAACTGCTTGCCTTTGAAAAAAACCCTTCTCCAACTTCCCCCAGGCAGCTAGCCCGATTCCCATATGTGCACAAAGCTTCAAGGTGACCACTACACTGACCCTCCTGGGGTAGCAATAGTGAGGAGCATCACCTTGGACCTACTGAGCAGGCGCAAGGACCAAAGCCCTAACTGAACATGTGCCCATGATGCGGCCAGGAAGAACAGAATGGACCACCTCCAGAGGCACAGAATGACGACAGGGCCTGCACCCTTTTCCTCTTGCCCTATAAAGGACCCTGAACAGCTACCCCTCGGGGTAGCTATCTCCCTTATGCATAAGTCTGTCTCCTCTTTTAATAAAGCATTGTTTGCTTGACTGCTGGGTGCATTGTTCATTTCTATGACTTTGAGACCCAAGAGCCTAATTTGGTAACATTTTGGATTTTTATAACTATAGGTGCAGGGCTAAATTTTAGTTATTCTGTATGCTAAACTCTGGGCATGCCTAGAGACCAAGTAACCATGTATAATCTTGTTTCTCTGGGAATAGAGGTTCAACTAGACAATTTGTAATGTAAATAACTACTAAGACAATTGGTTTGCTAATAGTGGACTCTCCAGCTAAAGTTCCCCCACCCTGAATTTGAAATTCTTTATCCAAATAATTTCTAAACTACAAGTGTGAGTAGAAAGACTTGCTGTCTTAATATCAGGAAACCTAGATTCAAGATCAGAAGTTTTCACTCCTGCCCACCCGGGGAAGTTTTTTAAAGTTC
Organism: Galeopterus variegatus; assembly: GCF_000696425.1. Taxonomy (NCBI): domain Eukaryota; kingdom Metazoa; phylum Chordata; class Mammalia; order Dermoptera; family Cynocephalidae; genus Galeopterus; species Galeopterus variegatus. Next base: position 55,236 of record NW_007736282.1, on the reverse strand, counting down.
TTTTTAAAAAGTGCTAATTCTCTTAGCTCCACTCAAGGCCAATTAAAATCAGAATGTGTCTGGTGGTAGGATCTTTTCAACAATTCATTTCAGAAGCTCTTCAGGAAACTATTGTGCAGCTCAGGCTGAGAACCTTGTTCTAGACTGTGTTTTGACTTTGGTTATTTGTCCTCGGGCAAACTCATTGTGAATTTGACCTTTCTGGACCTCAGTTTTCTCACCTATAAAATGAAGGTTTGAGGTTAATGGGGCTTCTTTATATTTTATAATCCTCACAGTCTCCTAAGCATTTACAAATGCTATGAGTTAATTTTCGAATATTTATTTGCTCTGTTTCTCTTGGCTTATCTGACAATGTATTTAATGGGGAAACAGAGATGAATTCGTAAAGACCTTTTAGTGGCTTTTGTCTAAAAGGAGTTGCAGGCAAAATCCCAGTTTAAAAAGTATGTTTCCCACATACTTAACTGGTTCCTGGGAAGACTAAAGTTACGTGTGTGTGTGTGTGTGTGTGTGTGTGTGTGTGTGTGTACAATCACTGAATTCTATGGATTTTTTTAAAGCCACGTTAAAAGGAAAGAAAAGAGAAAAAGGTTCCATACTATATTTCACCCCCTCAGTCTCATCATTCTAACAATAACTTTTTTGCATATGCTTCCATTAAAGTCACGACTACAGAATAAGCTGATGATTTCAATAACACCCCCTCACTCCTTAAGTCTTTTTACTGAATAGCTTGCTGAGCAATTTAACACATACGGCCCCTAATTTCTTATTCTAGTGATGGCAATATAACCTTTGTCTTGCTTCAACCAATTTTTCCCTCAGTTAACACATCTTTCCAAATTTAAAAAAATGTATTTTTTCATTTATTTGGCTTATAACGTAAACCTAGAAACCTGCAAATATTTTTTTAAAAAGCAAATAAAGAAATATTCACCCATGCGAAGAAAAGAGAACACAGGAGAATCGCTTGCTTCATTTTATAATATTATGGTACATTGTGTAGTCTTGTGTCAGTATTTATTATCAGTCATTTAGTTTATGATAGAGAATAACTTTTGATTACTGATGCTTGTAGTATTACTCACTCTGTCTTGGACTGTTTGAAGATCTGTATTTTTATTACAAAGTCCAATAAAAATAAAGTGAAAAACCCATAGGTCCCAAAACTGATTCCTGGCTATGCTGTATGTCACTCCTTTCTCATCTAAAAAGTATTTCCTTCTACTGTTAGTCTCTGTCTCTTGCTCATAAGCAAATTTATCTCCTAATGCTTCATTCTTTATTTTAGCCATTAATCTCCCATTGAGAACCTTACCAAATGCTTTTTGCAGATAAAAATATTTAATATCTACTAGATTTCCCCTATCCACAAAACCATCCAACATTGCTTACAGGGAAAAATCAATCTTTTGTACCTGAATTCAAGTTTGCTGGCTGGCTCAGAATATTTTTCTCTAACTTCTTCAGGTGTTTATAGAAAATAATAGAACCAAAGAGCAAGAATACTACTACTGCTTCCTATGAGTTGAGACTTGTGCCCCTCAAAACAATACATCAAAATCCTAACCCCTAATACCTCAACTCAGAATATTTTTCTCTAACTTCTTCAGGTGTTTATAGAAAATAATAGAACCAAAGAGCAAGAATACTACTACTGCTTGCTATGAGTTGAGACTTGTGCCCCTCAAAACAATACATCAAAATCCTAACCCCTAATACCTCAGAAATAGGGTCCTTGCAGATATAATTAGTTAAGATAGTCATACATAAAGCCATTATGAGGAGAGTATTGCTGGCGAGAAGAGACACAAAGACAAATGGCCATGTGATAACAGAGGCAGAGGTCGGAGTGATGCATTGACAAGCCAAGCAATGCCATGTATTGTGAGCAAAAGAGAGAAGCGAGAAGAGGCAAGGAAGTGTTGTCTCCTAAAGGTTTCAGAGAGAGCAGGGCCTTGCCGACACCTTAATTTCAAATTTCTACCCTCCTGAACTGTGGGAATAAATTTTTGTTGTTGTTTAAGCCACTCCATTTTTGGTACTTTATTATAGCAGCCCTAGGAAACTAACATACTCTTCCTTTACCACTATATCTGCATTTTGGGTCCCTGTTTATACTGGATTGTAGTCTATGCTGAAATTTCGTGTACACACACACACACACACACACACCGCTGCACTCATGTGTGTCTGTATAAAATGTCTTTCTGTTCTGCATAGGATCACATTAACTCAAAAACAGAAGGCACTGCAAATGGTTGCTGAGTATCACGCGTCTAATAGTAGTTCCATCAGACCGTCGTTCAGCTGTGCTTAGAACATCTCTTACCTCCTGATGTGGCCCATCCAATTTCTGGATGACTCAGACTTTAACAAAATTCCTTCTCATAATAACTAGGCCAAAATCCATCTTCCCATAACTTCTAAAAGCTGCTTCCAGACCTATTACCTTGGGGTAACACAGAAAAATCCTCCCTTTTCAGGAAAGTCCTACAAATATTTGAACACAATATCACAACCCCAGTGATTTTTCTCTTCCTAAATTAGATGTTCACTTTCTTTTCAACAACTCTTCATGGGAAGGTTTCAATTTCCCTCACCCGTGCTGTGACTTCCCTATAAACATGCTCCAATATTATTTCCCTTCCCCACACCCTTCCATCTGACCGACTCTGTTTCTGCGTTCTCAGACTACCTGCCCTCCGCCTGGCTGTCTCTACGTCTTCCCCAGGCGGGAAAGAGAAAGGTCCCTTTTCATTGTCACTCCCTAGCTATTCTCTCAGCACCCTAGGTAGGAGAATCTGAAAGTAAAAAGAACTTTAGTACAAAAATCAAGCAGCAGTTGCAAGTCAGGACCCTGCTAATTCTGTAAGTGCACCATTATGGGGCCATCAGCGGAGCAGGTTAACACAAAAAAACAGTGGAAGCTGCCTGAGGTGAGACTCTTCAACTCTGGGCACCCTCCCTTTTCATTTCAACAAGGATTTACTGCAGACCTATCATAGGCAGGGCCCTGGCTTGCTTTCATTGTTTTCTTTCATTTGACTGCATGTCCACAGCTCCTATACTTTTTTATCCAAACACAGTGCCTCTCTATTGTCTTCCTTCCCTTGTCCTCAATAGAAAAGTACAGGGCAATATAAAATCTCATTCAGGGACTGGAAACACATCAGTGTCTCAAAAGATTACACTTAGCTTATGCACGATATCTTATATACAAATCACTTGCAGGGTGGAGAGCAGGACTGTGCAATAATAAAACCATGAAATTTGGAGTCAAGAGTCCTTCAGAATTCTGCCACTTACTTGATGTGTGGCCTTGGTCTAGTTTCTTAACTTTTGAGCTTCAGGTTTTCACTTTTCATCTACTAAAAGACAACAATAAAATACCTCTCCTACCTCCCTCTTGGTATTACTGCAAAAATAATTTGTAAATTGCCAACTTCACATGGTTTATTCATCTTTATTCACTCAACAAATATTCAACAGATGTATCAAGCACCTACCTGGTGCAATTTACTGGGGGATCCACTTAAGGATTTCGATTTCCCAGCATTTTAAGAGTCTGCAAATAGATCAGTGTCTACCTGGCACAGGTGTTAGAGAATAAATAACCAAAAGTTAAAGTGACAAGAATTACAGACAAGTGAATAACAGAATCTCAGACACGTGAGCAAGTATCTACAGGTCTAACCTCTATGTCATGCATCAGAATTTCACTTAGACGGGAAAATGAAATCCTTTAATGTTTATTTTAATGGGAATATATAGCTTTATTAGAAAATTGATTTTTATATATGTTGTTTACAAATGTATCGATTGATGCCCCTATATATACATATGCCTGATACCTGCACTAGCCTTTAAACCCATTAATTTCTCTAGGCAGGTTATGCCTGGAAGAGGCAGTTATGTGATTTTGGAATTAAGCTGGGTTATATTTTTTTAGAATTTCGTACAGTAAAATTTTAGACAGACTAGTATACAGCACATAAAAAACTAAGTTTACACGCTTTTTCTTTTTCTCTTTCTTTTCTTTTTCCCAGAAGCCCAGCCATGAAGAAGCAAAGAAAACATTTTATGTTTAAATGTATGTCATATACTAATCCTTTTCTCTAAAAGGATATGCATATACCAAAATGCGCCATCAGTAGTTCCCGCACTGCTGGGAAGCCAGAGAATATAACTTCTTTCCTCTGAAGAGCTCTTTATTTTGCATGCTCCCCCCCCTTAAAAAAAAATGGCAAAGGGGTGGGAGGGGATAAACTTTCTGAAATTTTTGTTTGGGGACCTGAATTTAAATTTACTCCATGGATGAGATAGCAAGTTAATTAGTTTTCACCCTATAAGTGGTTTAATTTCCAGGGCTAGTTTAAGCAACTGTAAATAAATTTACACTTTAAATACTTTAACTCTTAACCTCAAACACATCTATATTCTTATGCTTTCCCCAGTGATGAACTTTCAGTTGCTGAATACCTTTTCATAAATAAATGCTTTTCCTATGAAAGGCAAGATCTTATTTTAAAAACGACAACAACAACAACAAAAAAACCCAGGCTGGAACACCACAGGGGTATAGATGTGCCATCTGGATCAATACTTCTTGAACACACAAAGATTTGCAGCCTAAGTCCTAGGACTCGGTGTGACTTGTGACAATCTTTAGAAAAATAAATCTACACTGTCATTTACTCTGTTTGATGCATGTTTGAATTTTTAAAAACAGCTTTTAAAAAGCCTTAAGTCACAAATCACCACTTTTTTTAGTGTTTTGGTTTCCTTCGATCACAGCAAGTTTCCCACTATTTTTCCCCCTTTATTTTATCTTTCAATGGCTTTCCTTATATTTTCTCTTATTTCTCTGCTTCACCTCATTGTTTCTGGATTACTTTGATCTTTTTGGGTTGAATTTTGAATATTCCCTCCCCTGGTTCCTACTTTTTGCATTTCTTGATTTCCTATGCATTGCAAAATTCCAGCCAAGTTCAAAACTCATTTTGCATTCCTTCAAGGTCTGCTTTTCTCAAGCCCCTTATTTTTGTGTTAGTACTCTTCCCACAGATCTTCATCAGCAATTCAAACCTGATGACATTACGATTGCATCTTTAGTGCTTTTCTCCTCCAACCTTATTTATCATGCCTGCATTATTTCCAAAGATAAGGTCTAGAATAACTTCAGAGCAGAGCTTGTTAGCTGTTGCGTGTGCATGAACACACCGCTACCGAAAGATAAAGCCACTTTTCTACATTCTGGCGTTATTCTTAATGTTTGCATGTCCTGGGCTGAGATCCCTTAGCAGCAGATTGACCTGCTTTAGACTTCTCTTTTCTTGTAAGCGTGTTTCCTATCTTACTTCCTATCATCCTGTTCTTGGATTGTTCCATGAAAAAAATATGGCTCTCGTTTTCCTTTGTCCCTTCAAATTGTTACTCCTACTTTACCTCTTCCTTTATTTGTACTTCTCTCATCCTATTTCCACTAAAGGAAATGGAAGATTGTTTTTCTTTGACAAAAAGCAAAACATTCTCCCAGGTCCTTCCTTGCCTCTGTATCCACCTCAGTTCTTACAAACCTTTAAACATGTCATACTTCAGCCCTGTATCACCTAAAAAAAATACCTTGGAAATATTAATCTTGACAAAGGTATAATTTGTCTATCTTTTTGTCAATTAAAATAAAAGTGTGCTTTCTAAAATAACATGTTCAAACGCTACGAGATTGTGGTACACCTGGAAAGAAGCATCTAGATTTTCAAATTCCATTTTGCCTCTTCACTTTTCTTTATCTCTTTTTTTTTTCTCTCTTTCATTCATTCATTTGTGTGTTTGAAGATATATTTTTTTAAGGCTCTGTTAGAGGCCAGGCATGATAGTAATCACAGAGGAATAAAGATAAGTAAGATGTATGAGTCCTTGGTCTCAGGGGAGCTCATAGTTTTGCAAAAAATCTAACAGGTAAAACAATTGATGATGACAGTGTGTGACAAATGCTACTGGTATTTACAACTGTCCTAGGAGGACAACAGTGTGATCAATCAATTAATTAATTAATTCTTCCTCTAGATGGTCAAGGGGAGGTTTGATAGAACATGGAAGGTTTATTTAAACCTTCACAAATGGCTAAGAGAAGGGGCTGAGGCAGTAACAGAGGAAATGATAAAACAAAGACTGAAGTAACTGGGATGTTTCCAAATATCAACAATGATCAGCAGCAAAAAGGATCCTTTCAACTGATGTTCTTATTTTATCATATGAGTACCTACCACATAGGGTTATTGTGAGGAGTAAACATAGATATGCATAAAGCCCTTAAAACAGTTCCTGGCACATAGTAAATGCTCAAGAAATTTTAACTATTATTCTTGTTGCATTATAGGTTCTATCACATATTTTTCATCTATTCAACATATCTTCATGTTTTTTCTGGTTCTTGTCTTGGTTCTGGATAATTGTAGCTGCTGAGTAAGTGATCTCCAGTTAAATGATATTTTATTTGGATACATATCTGAAGAGCTAATGTAGGCGTTACACCTTCCAGAGTAAAAGAGTAAGGGGAAATGACAGATAATCATGGCTGAGAAGTGTACCATAAAAATATAATTAACTGGACCACATCTAGTTATTATTCTCAATTGATCAGATTCTTTTACACCTTTCTTTTTGAAGAGAGAGACAAAAGTTAGCAAAACAAGCTCATATCTAAGATTCATTAAACCAGCCTATTAATATAGTAAACTTTGGGATCAGTACAGAAAAGTCCAGCTCAATATCATATATATCCTAGTTATACCAATGATTTTGAAAAGTGATGTTCTGAATAATGCCTTGTAAGAGACTAGGAAAAAAAAAAATTCAATTATGTTTCTTTTCTTACTGAGGTAGGATGAGGTACAAAGGTATTCTGATTTTTCTTTAATAATTTGCAGTCTTTAATTTATGACTTATAATGCATTAACATATCTTACATCATTTGAATTGATAATCAGATTAATTTATTTACTCAAGGTCACAATATGTGCAAGGTATAACAAGAGTCCAGATTTTCTTACTCCTATGACTGTGCTCCTTCCCTTAAAACTTTTTTTTTCTTTTTGGTTGTGGGCTGCTACAGGGATCTGAACCCTTGACCTTGTGTTACAACACTGTGCTCTAACCAACTGAGCTAACTGGCCAGCCCCCCTAAACCATCTTGAAAGATTTCTAAACAAGACTAAGCCAAAAGTTAGCTATTAATTATTTAGTTGACTAAAAATGCAAACACCTTTGTTAACTGGGTTTTTACTTACAATGACATATAATAGCAGACTAGCATAGTTAGATATGCCTACCTACGCTTCCTCCAAAGAATTGTTTTTGCCATAATCTAAACAGCTATCAAAATTACAAAATAAATTATTATAAATCTAAATTATAAACCCCTTTCCTTTGAGATTTTGATTTTAAATTAATGGTAAAAAAAAAAAAAAAAGCAATTGGGGCCGGCCCGGTGGCGCACTGGATAGTGCGCCGCTTGGGAAGCGCGGCGGCGTTCCCGTCCGAGGGTTCGGATCCCACATACGGACCGGTTCCCGCTCACTGGCTGAGCGAGGCGCGGGAGCAACGCCGAGGGTTGCGATCCCGTTGCCGGTCCCCGGTCTGGTACGGGGGCAACACTGAGGGTTGCGATCCGTTGCCAGACACGGAAAAAGACAAAAGACAAAAAAAAAAAGCAATGAAGAATTCCAGAAATAGCAGAATAAATGTTACCAGGCTTTCTCTCCCATTATAAACAACCATAAAACTGAACAAAATATTTTCAGACACTGGAAAATTGGCAGCTCATGATTACAAACCCTGAGATAATCCAGATGTACAAATTAACAGAGAAGGCCTTTAAATCAGCTATTATAAATATGTCCAAGGACGTAAGGGAAAATATGATCTCAATGAGTGAAAATATGGGGACTCTCAGCACAGAAATGAAAATTAAGATTCAAATGGAAATTCTAAAACAATATGTACAGTAGCATATAATTTCACCAGATGGGCTTAAATGCAGATTTGAGACAGAAAATAAGCATCCCCAGGCAGCTACTAAAAAAAAAAAAAAAAAAAAAAAAAAAAAAAAGGGTCAAGGAACTTAAAAAAAGATGGGGAGAACATATGGGAAAAATAGATTATAAAAATAAAATAAACAGGACCTCAGTAACCTATGGGATAATAGCAAGCAGTCTAACACTCATGCACTTGAGATCCTGAAAAAAAAAAAGATAGAATGGGGCAGAAAATATACTTGAAACAACAGTTTTGAAAATGTACTAAATTGGTAAAAAACATCCATCTACTACAGATCCAAGAAACTCAGCAAACTCCACGCAGGATAAATACAAAGAAAACCATACTTAGGCACATTGCAGTCAAATTAGTAAAAAACAAAGATAAAAAGAAAATATTGATTGACAACAGCCAGAGTAAGAAAAGACATTACATAAAGGGAAACAAGAAGAAATGGAATTTAAGAAATAAAATGACATATGTAAAGGCTAAACTAAGAATAAAATTGTCAACCCAGAACTCTATATTTAGCAAACTATCCTTGAAACATGTGGGTAAAATAAAGACATTTTCAGATAAACAAAACCTGAAAGAATTTGCTGCCAGCAGACTTGCGCTGCAAAAAAATACCCATGGAAGTTTTCCAGGCTGAATCATACAAGGTGGAAATAATACATGTATGGAAAAATATAAAACACTAGCCTAGCTTAGTTTTTTCCTTTTATAAGCTTCCTTAAAAGACAAATGACTGTTAAAACAAAAATCATTGTATATGGGGTTTGTAACACATGTAGAACAAAATTAAAATAATTCAAAGGTCCGATGAGGATATAAACAAAACTGTTGTAAGGTTCTTATATTTATGACAATGAAGTATAAAGTAGAACAATATTAATTCTAAGTAGACTGTGATAAATTAAGTATGCATATTGCAATTGCTAGAGCAACCACTTAAAAAAATACAAAGAGATTATAAATAAAATGCCAATAAAAGAAATAAAATGAAAGGCTATAAAATATTTGACAAAACCAAAACGTAGCAAGAAAAAAGGAACAAAAAAATAGATGGAAACAAATAGGAATCAAATTGTAAGATGACAGACTTAAATCCTACCATATCAATAATTATATGAAATGTAAATGAACAAAATACTCTAACTAAAAAGCAGAGATTTTCACAATGGACAAAAAGACTGCCTACAAGAGATACACTTTAAATATATAGCCACAAATGTGTTGAAAATAAAAGGATAAAAAAAGATATACCATACAAATGGTAAGCACAAGAGAGCTGGCATGGCTAGATTAATATCAAGGTGGACATTTGGACAAGAACTAGCATCAGAGATAAAGAGAGGTGTTTCATAATGATGAATGTGCTAATTCAACAGGTAAACATAACAATTCTAAAAGTGCATATACAGAGCTCCAGAATAACAGGAGAAAAACGGGACAGGCTAAAGAAATAAGTAGACAAATCCACAATCATATTTGTAGATTTTAACAGTAATAAACAGAACAAGACGACCAAAAACAAAACAAAAGTAGATCTGAAAAACACTGTCAACCAATTTGACCTGACATGTGCACTAACACACACATATACATTCTTTTAAGTGTGCACTTGAAGCATATACCTTATACCATAAAATGAGCTATAAAATGATTCTACTAATCTCAAAAGACAAAATGTTCTTCCAATAGATATTCTCTGACAATAAGAGAATTTTAAATTATAAATCAAGAATAAGCTACCCAGAAAAAGCACAAATATATAGGGTGATTTAACATCTCACTCTAAATAACACTCTAAATAACATTCTAAATAATAAGAAAAATCACAAGGGAAATTAGAAAATAACTTTAACTACGTAATAATAAAACAACAAGGGCCGAGCCTGTGGCGCACTCGGGGGAGTGCGGCGCTGGGAGCGCAGCAGCACTCTCGCTGCGGGTTCGGATCCTATATAGGGATGGCCGGTGCGCTCACTGGCTGAGCGCAGTGCGGCCAGTCTCAAAAAAGGACAAAAAAAAATTAATAATAATAATAATAAAACAACAACAAAGCAAAATGTTGGTTCTTTGAAAAAATTAATAAAATTGGCAAACCCCTGGCATGACTCTAGAAGAAAGAGGAGGAGAAAAAGTAACAACAGGAAAGAAAGCAAAAGAAAAGACCAATAACAGGAATGAAGAATGAGCTAGAACCACAGATTTTACAGATATTAGAATAAGAAGATACTATTATGAACATCATACCAATAATTTTAGCAACTCATTTTGTATATAATTTTAGCAATTTTGGAATACTTCTAAGCAAACTCTTTAAGATCTCACAGCTATTATCTTTAGTGAGGTGGAAATAGAAAACAAGGACAAAAGAGTACATATTATGTGATTATATGATATTCTAAAAATGGCAAAGCTAATGTATGGTGATAAAATCAGAGCAGTGGTTACACATGGGACAGCAGGTGGGACAAGTGGAATTGACTGTAAAGAGGCACAAAGGATATTACTGGGATGGTGGAATGTTCTACTTTTTGATGGGAGTAGTGGTTACAGATGTACACAAACTGTGAAATTCATCACACTATAGACTGAACATCTGAATGTTACTGAATTCAAGTTTACCTCAATAAAATTAATTTTTAAAAATAAATCAATAAAAAATACCACAGAAATATAGAAGTAGGAAGCAATGTGAATTTAGTCAAGAATTATAAAATTTTGTGAGAGTTACATATAAAATTAGAATAAGAATATAATGAATATTTTTAAATTTTAAAAATTCTTCAAAAAATACTTTAATACTCGTACATACCTTTTTAACAGGATAGGAAGTATAAACTACTGGCTGGGAAGTGTGCTAGATGCTTTCATATAGTCGATCTCACAAAGATAGCATCATTGATAGCCTAGTAAGTTGATTTTCAGTAGGGTTCCAGGAATGATCTATTCGGTCTGACAGAGTATTAAAAAAGGACACAGGAGTATAAAAATCTGCAGGGTGACTACAATGGATGGCCCACATTTAAGACCAGAGAAGACAGGTGTCTTCATCCAAATGTTGGGACCCTAGTAGTGCACCTAGAAATTCAACACTCAATCACAGTACAATGTAATGAGTTATCTCATGGAGGTTTTAACAGAACGCTACAGGGGCACACAGAGGAGAGAATGAGCCAAGTGGGGGAGCTGGCAGCATCAGGGGAACTGTTTCTGAAAAGGGTGAGTCCTGTGCTGAACCCAGAGTTCTTAAGGAGTTATTTGGGCAAAAGGCATTTCAGGCAGGTGATAGAGTTTGGATGTGTTGTCCCCTCCAAAACTCATGTGGAAATCTGATCCCCAATGTGGCAGCATTGGAAACTGATTGGGTTATGGGGGCGGATCCCTCATGAATGGATTAATGCTCTCCCTGGGGGAAGGGGGATGAGTCAGTGAGTTCTCGCTCTATTAGTTCCCATGAGGGCTCGTTGCTTAAAAAGACCCTGGCACCTTCTCTCTCTCTCTTGCTTCCTGTCATCATGTGATCTGCTCGTATCCGCTGGCTGCCTGCCACTTTCTGCCATGCGTAGAAGCAGCCTGAGGCCCGTGCCAGATGCAGCTGTCCCAGAATCATAAGCCAAATAAACCTTTCTCCTTTATAAATTACCCAGTCTCAGGTATTTCTGTTATAGCAACACAAAACAGACTAAAACAGCAGGAGAGCAGGACATGTACAAAGGCCAACTGCAAGTCCTTCTGCATGGCTGGAGCATATGGTGTAAAGGGAAAATGGCATGGCAGAGGCCAGGTGGGGTCTTAGGACAGAGCTCTTTTAAAATAAAGAAGGGAAGCCGCTAAAGGATCTTAAACAAGCAGAACCACAATCAATATAGCATTTTTACAAGATCCTTTTAGCAACAGTGTGGAGAACATATTGGAAGGGGACAAAAGTAAGAGGCAGGGAAGCTAGTTGAAGTAAGTCAGGTGCAGGATGGTAGTGGCCTAAGGAGCAGCACTCAGAATGGAGAGAAGATGCACTAGACACAGGAGAGCAGAACTCTGAAGACGCCTTCACCGCTTTATGTGAAGAGGAAAAGAAAGAACCGAGCATGACTCCTAGGTCTCACACTCAGGCATCTGAATGGACAGCCCTGAAGCTCACAGAGATAAAGAGCAAGTCAACTCAACATTTGAAAGTATAAAAAACAATGATACAGGCACTAAATTTTAAAAGCAGTTAACACAACAAAAGCAGAGGCTGCCAAAGATAGTAGGGATACACATCTCTGAGAAAATCAAAAGCTTAAGTTCACAGAGAGGAATAAGTCAGAGTTAAAGAAATTCCTGTCTAACATATGTTGATGAATGAATAATCAAAGAATAAAACAGAAGGCAATTCACTAACAAGAGAGCCATCTACTGCCTTATGAGAATAGTGCAGCGATAAAATGCCACCAAAAATGTCTAAGAAAGCCAAGTTTCTGACCACTTCACATTGTACACAAAATATCTGACCCCTCCCACAAAAAAATTCCAAGTGGTTGGCACGTTTAATAATAGCCAGATGCTTTCACTTATTTATTTCTCCTAAGAACATCAATTCAGTATAAAACATCATTTGAATATAAAATGCTTACCTGCCATCATTGCTATCATACTGGCTTTATAGACATTAGTAAGAGATCCAAGTTCTCCTGTTGCTAATATGGTTTTGAGATGAGCCTCCCCACAGGCCTCACGAAACTGACGAATCTCATCATACAGGGCTGGGGAAGAAAATAATTGAGGCAGTTACAAAGCAGGCAAGTGATAACATAAGTTGGCAGCCATTTAGAGCTGGTAGAACCCATTTCAGATTTGGGAAACATAAAACATTTGTCACTTTCTAAAAATCACCCCAATTTAATATTGCCTAGAGCATTCTGTTGCAGTTCACATCCTGTTACAAGGAACACTTAGTTTGCTACCATGAAATCATTTCTAAGCCCTGTCCCGAGGTCCAGAGTCATGGAGCTCTTTTAATATCATTATAATGACACGCAAATTATAAATGATTACTACCTTTTCCATACAATGGTTACTAACAAGAAAAGACAAATTTATCTACCATACATATAGTGGTATACCACTTTGCAAATTAAATTTTAAAAATCCTCAGGTCCTTATTAATTCTTCCATTCACACATAATAGGCTCTCTTGTTGGAATATAAAACAGACCTTTCCTGAGAGCTCTGCTAATGACAATAAAGACATAACAGCTTGCCCTACTATCTGCCAGCGTATATGCATATATATGTAACTAAAAAGCGTTGAGCCCAGCTAGGTAGTGTTGGATGTATGTGCACAAAACCATCTGTAGAGGGGCTCAGACATGCAGCCTTGAATCTATTAACCCTTGACCCCCTGACCCCAGTACCACAACTGGCTTCCTAGGGGTCCATACAGTTCCCAGAAACAGCTTGATTTAAAACTATATATACAAAAGAATGAAATTCTGCCATTTGCAGCAACGTGGATGAGCTTGGAGAAAATTATGTCAAGTGAAATAAGCCAGGCACAGAGAGAAATATCATATGTTCTCACTCATATACGAAAGCTAAAAAAGATGATCTCATAGAAGTAGAGAGTAGAATAGTGGTTACTAAAGACTGGTGGGGGAAAGGGGATGGATGGGGCATGGGGAGAGGGTGGCCAGTGGATACAAAATAGTAGAGAGATAGAAAGAATGAGATGTAGGGTTCTATAGTACTATAGGGAGACTCCAGTTAACAACAAAATCCTGTGTGTATCTTTGAATAGCTAGTTGAGATGATGTTGAATGTTCCTAACATAAAGAAGTGACAGATGTTTGAGGTGTGTATACATATATATACACACACACATTCACATATGTACAAACACTAAGCACCCTGATATGATCGTTTCAAACGGTATGAATGTATCCAGATATCATATTGAGCTCCATAAATATATACAATTATCATGGGTCAATTAAGAAAAATAAATTAAAAAGAAAGAAAAAAGAGACTATATAGAGAGTAGAATAGTGGTTACCAGAGGCAGGGAAAGGGAGGCGAAGGGGGGCAGGGAAAGGTTGTTAGACTAGTACAAAGTCACAAAGTTATAGTCAGATAGGAAGAATAAGTTCTGCTGCCCTAGGGTGACAGCAGCTCATAATATTGTGTTGTATATTTCAAGATGGCCAAAAAAGAGGATCTTGAATGTTCTACTACTGAGAAATGACAAATGTTTAGGTGACAGACATGCTAACTATTCTGACAGGATCACTTTACAATATATTCATGTATTGAAATAACAAACTATACCCCATAAACATGTACAATGAAACAAATTAAATTATATACCAAGAAAAGTACACACAACAAAATAAAACTGGGGGAGAAAACATTTCATATTCAAAGTAACAGGGTTTTAGTAAATAAAACCAATATAATGAGTATTAAATTTTCAAAAAAGTGTTTAACAGTCTTTTGTTGATGACACCAGTGGATTTTGGCTTTTACCCTGTATCAGGGTGGCCACCCGCATTTCTTAACTCAGATTATCAGGACCAAGATGGGGCTTTTTCTTTCCTTTGTATGTGTGTTTCACAGAAAGTAGTTTTATAAGCATATGGACTAAACTGAGCAGGAGAGAAACATTCACAATAAGTGTTAGGGTAAGCATTTTTTAATTCTGAGAGTTCTATAATTAATAGATTTACTAAAGTACATATAGGAGATTAAAACTTAATCTCAAATCAACAGACTCAGTCAAAATCATACGTTTTAACAAAATGAACAGGACTCGCCTTCCCAATCCTAGAAAACCTAAACTTGACTTGAAGTTCAAAAGTGGAAACTGAATATAAATAATAGCCAACATTCTATTACAAGATGCTTGGTTAGTTTAGAGTGTGTTACCACCAATGATGTGTGTTTAGAGTGTGTGACCACCACAGAAGGTTTTGTAAGAATGGATTAAATATTTTCACAAATCCTTAATAGTAGGTAATTTTGAGTACTGGAGGTGATCTGAGATGCCACACTCCTACTTTGTCCATTGTACCTAACCTGTGAGAAAATCATCTTCCCTATGCACCGAATAGGACGATTTGTGTATGTTATAATCAGTAACAGCCATGTAGCAATAAAAATTTATATTCTTTTAACAAAGAGAATGAATCTTGGATGGAATGACATTTCTTGAGTTACTGAATCTAAAAAGAGAAAGTTCTCTAAGAACAAGTGATAAAGAAACCTCCTGGTCTAAAAATTCAAGAATACTAATTCAGACTTACCTTTTGATTTAATCAATAATTTTCATTAAAAGCAGGCTTTAGAGTCAGACAAATGTGGATTTAAAATCCAACCCCATCACTTCTTGTGTAGCCTTTGGCAAGTTATTTCTCTCAGTGTCAGTTTCATCTTTAAAGTGTCAATAATAACATTTATTTTATACAGTTATTATCAGGATTAAAAAAGAAGATATATAAGAAGTACTTTGCATACTGCCTGACATATTATAAGGACCCAAAAAAATGTTTAACCATTAAGTTCGGAATTCTAGTAAAATGATTTTCCATTAAGTGTTTTTTATTTTTTTTGTCTTTTTCGTGACCGGTAAGGGAATCGCAACCCTTGGCTTGGTGTCGCCCACACCGTGCTCAGCCAGTGAGCGCAGCGGCCATCCCTATATAGGATCCGAACCCGTGGCGGGAGCGCCAGTGCGCTCCCAGCGCCGCACTCTCCTGAGTGCACCACTGGGCCGGCCCGAGTTTCCATTAAGTGTTGTATGACAAAAGGCAAATCTTATTTCATGGCCTGACCCAACTCCTTACCCAAACCAAAACTGTGTTGTGTAGATGAATGCTTACAATCAGGGAGCTATTAGATAAGGCTTAATAATATTTTGTTGGAGCATTTGTAAAAGTCAGCTTTTTGGCCTGTAGACCAAATTCTTAAAACATGGATCCTGATCACATTTATGAATAAAACCATCATCCTTTTTCTGAAGAGTACTACCTTTTGATACCCAGTTAATTTCTTTACCTACAGCTAAAAATAATCCCCCCCACAAACCCCAAATGTATTTTATGATTCAATTATCAGTACAGAAGTTATGCTCTTTAATTCTTGATCCAAACAGAATGAAACGAAAGTGGTCACTTAGAGCTTAACAGGGTTTAACAAATACGTAACCAGTTCCTTCCTATTCCTTAACTGCCAGTTCCTCCAATCATTTTACTGACCTATTTCACCACAATAAAGGATCGAGGTTTTCTGAGACAGTATCTTCCCATGGCACAATCTGGCAGCCTTCTCTGCTCCCCAGCCTCTCAAGGTCCTGCTCACTGCCCAAGCCTAGTTCTCCAGGTTCCTACTCACCAGTGAGCTTCTCTGTGTCCTCCTAGCAAATCCCGTTTCAGCTCAACTTAATCAGAGTTGGTTTCATTATTTCACAACTCTAGTATAACGAATATTTACTGAGGAAGTACGGTATAGTGCATAACAGCACAGCTTCCCCCAACTGCCCAGATTCATACCCCAGCTCTACCGCGAATTTGTTTTTGATTTGGGCAAGTTACTTAACTCCTAAACTTTTTTTCAGGTTCCTCATCTGTAAAATGGATATAACAGAAGTTCATACCCCTCATGGAGTTATTCTGAGCACCAAATAGATAGAAAGGACAGTATAAATATATACAAAAGACATACAAAGTTAATATACATAAAGTACACAGGACACATAGGGACAGTGTCTGGAACATAGTTCATGCTCAAGGAATGTCAGCTGCTTGTTTTCCTGTTGTTGTTATTGTGGTGGTGGTGGTTTGCTCAGTGCTTCTTAGGCTCAGAGTACAAGAGGGAATTACAAAAACAGAGGACACGGGCCGACCCCGTGGCGCACTCGGGAGAGTGTGGCACTGGGAGCGCACCGGCGCTCCTGCCGCGGGTTCGGATCCTATATAGGGATGGCCGGTGCGCTCACTGGCTGAGCGCGGTGCAGGCGACACCAAATCTAAAAAGAGAAAGTT